>NC_090021.1:138530024-138830992 GCF_037176765.1 Anolis sagrei | reverse complement strand
TGGCAAACTTCCTCTGAACAAATCTTGCCACAGTAACACCGCCATGTGGTTGTCTTAAGGTCAACATATGTCAGAAAAAATCTGAAGGCAACCAATAATTTTTAGGAAGGTCAATTTGAGGGTTGGGCTTGTTGACAAACTGGCTGATAATGTAACCATTTAAGGATCTGTGTTAAGTAGACCTGTACAACTAACTACGGAACTGCATTTAGCCTGAAGTAAAATCCCTGAACCGTATTCAAGGAAGGTCCAATACATATCTAGAGGTGACTAATACAAGAATTATTAGGATTGCCTCAGTAATCCAATCAGGGAATGGGATAGATAGTTGTCAAACTACCCATAGCTGGAAAAGGATGCCTTACTAACTGCAGCAATTTAAGCCAACTTGGTATGAGGAATGATTATATCTCAAACCAGGTCAGGGCACCACTAAATAATGCTTCTCTTGCGGTCAGTTTTATGACAACTATTCCAAGACAGTCCTTTTACGATATACAACAAATGTTTATTGTTTTGACTTGAAGGTGCTCATACACAGTAACTGTTGTTATAGAAAGGTTGCATACAAGTAAAAGTAGATGAGTAGCCACCTACAGAAGGGAATCATTTGATTCCCTTCTTTTTTTTTCTCCATCTCAGGATGATACTCAGAATTCTGGGACCGGGAATGGTTCATAGAGACAGATAAAAGGAAATCTGGATAGTACAGTACAGCTCTTGTAGCTACAGAGAATATGTTCCAAGAGATAATAGCTTCAGAAGCAACAGATAATAGCCAACTCCATATTTTAACTATACTTGAGCTGGAAAATATACCATAGAACAACACTGGAGAATCTTGAGATGCCTACAAATACTTCAGGGAGAATATGTTTTGGAGCATGGGTAAGTGAAATTGTGAGCATCGACTCTGGAAAGGATGCTGTATTATATTGACAATAGAATTGATTCACTATTCAACAATTAACTCATTGGCTCTACTCTAGCTCATACTACACCATAATTCAAATCAATATGCTTTCTGTACTGAAGTGGGTCTGATATTTCCACTGGCAGTAATTTTGTGGAGGAATGTATTCTTCTCATTCAGATTTCGAGCCAAGTACAATGTAAAGGAATCAAGTATGATGCACCTTAGCACCTCTCAAGCTTGTCAAGTGCAATAAAAGCACAAACCAGAAGAATGATACATTTATATAGTTTTTCCTTATCTGTGGTTTCAGTTGAAAAGACTAAGTCTCTCTCCCTCCCCCGCATTTCTTTCAACCGAACATAATTATTACGACCAATGTCACATTCATTTCTTCATCTTGATAACAATTGAATCAAAGCTGGCACTTGACCAAGGATCACACAGTTACTTTTTCAATGATAACTCAAAATACATCAATGCCTGGAGGAGAGGATGAGAAGAAAATCCATATCACATCAGTATACGGTACAGATTTTGTGTCATACTTTTGCCGCTAGATAGCCTGACAAACACAGTATTAATCAGGGGGACTATTTCCCGTTGCTGCTAGTTTCTCTATATGGAAATGCATGTGATTGCCAATAAGGCCTAAATAAAATAAAAGTCGAGCTAGAATTATACCACAGTTGCATGCTACCCATACGATACAAGCTACAGAAGTGATGTAAGTATCAGGAGGGATGTCATATTGGACCAGTACAAAAAAGTAGAAAGGTTTTACTACTGAGGATGAGCTTATTAACAGGACAAGACTGAAATAAGGAAGGTCAAGAAGAACTGTGGACCAAGTTTTGACTTGGTGCTGAAACTATTCCAAGCTTGGCACCCATCAGGCTCAAGAGGGCAAGGTTTCCACAACAGAAAAGGGATAAGAATATTTACTACAGTGTTTCATCTCATATGGTCACTTAGATACACAGCATTCTCTTGAATCCATCACTGCATGAGGTATCCCATGAGGTATCCCTACCTCATGGGCAAAAACACATTTGATCAAAAGCACAACTCATTCAAAATTGGTAATTTTTAATGGATTTATGTGTGGCATATAGTATTAATATTTGTGCGATCAGAAAGCTGAACTCTTGTACTTCTTTCTCAGTTGTGTTGCTTTTGATGAATTTTGTGACATTTTGTTAATTCAGAACAGAATAGCTGCCTATTTGCAGGACTGAACTGTGAACAGCTTATTACATAGTTTCAAAATCTGCAGGACTTCTCCTACAGTCCGGGCCCAGGACCAAAGGATGTTTCTGATCTTTAAAAGCCCTAAATAGGGTCATACACCACACAGGCTTCTTATGTTTAAAACAGCAGGATCACATAATGTCGTATTATTTATTCACTGCTTCAATTCGATGGTGGACATTCCTCTTCTGTTTCATGGATCTCCAGCTATTTTGCAAGGGACTTGACTGCCTGGGATAACCTTTACTATCTGACATTAGTCAGGGTTAGGTAAATGCAATAGAGTTACTGTTGTTCCAAAATATAAAGAAAATACTTTCATTTTATTGAATCTCTATACCACCTTCATTTATTTATTTAATCTACGTTATGCTTTCTTGCCACCTAACATGCCATAGATGTGTAAGAGAGCAAGCAATGTTCTAATTCATTATCTATTAACAATCCTTCCACAACTGGAAGCTGCTATGTAAATGATAAAACCAACACTTGTATCTAACCCAAACTATGTTTTTAGTGTAGGTGTTTGATATTATGGTGGTTTATGGTTTTACTCAATGCCAATCCCAGATCTCAGAGACAATACAAAATGACAACAGACCAAAAAAGAATGAGAGAAAAACAGAGAATCGAAGTTGATGTAAGATGTCAGCTGATGGTTCCAAAATCAAATTACTCATAAATGAAATATTGATATGCAAAACAAATCAACATAAAAGCATTCTGAAAGCACCATACGTTGTCCCTCGAAAATGAAGGAAAATATTGCACTGCTATGATTAAAAGCCACAATATTTCATTTTAGCATGAAGGAAGTGCTTTCTTGGAGTACAACACTGTTTAAAAAATAGACTGAATACGTTTATTAAATTAGAAGGCCATGACTTTTATGAAATCCATAAATCAGATCAATGGTGCACAGTCAGCTCCAGAAGGTAACTGCTGGGCTTCTACAAAGGGACACTCCAACAGACTTCAAGGCCTAGTTTTACTATAAATTATGTATAAGGAACACAATGTGGTGTGTGGTCGAATCTAATTCGTAATGCCTTTTTAATGCTTTTACTGCACAGTGTTTGCACTCTGTCCTAATCTCAATATATAACAGATTGCTATTATTGAATTTCCATTAATACAAATTATAGGTACAATATATTTTACTCCATATGATTCACTCCCCAGGCTAAGAATGAATCCACAAGAAAATATCACAGTCAACCCATTTCTGAAATAAAAAAACAGCAGGATCCATTATAAGCTCGACTTCATGGACAATACGGTACATTTATGTCTGTGTGATTCTGCAGAAGAACAGACAATAAGGTACAGGAAGGGCAATGCCCTTAGGGATCACCATGTGTCTGCTTTGCCACACAGTGGGTTTTCACATATCATTTTACCTGTTACTATTCAATGAAATAAATTAAACTCCCATTTTTAAAAAAGCTGATTATTTCATTAATCCTAGTGGAATTATATATGGATTTAAATTGCCAAATGAAAAATGAGGTGCAGTCAAGATTTACTACATTGTAGTGTCTGATCTGTATTGTTACTGGGCTGATCTTGTGGAAAAACCCATGCTGAGTAGACACTAAAAAAGAAACATGAATGTTGCCTTCTCATATATTCCTTGTGAAAATAAAAGTTCTCCATGAGACTAAAGAACTCACGTGTAAGCACCAGTTACTATTTTAATCACAAGTTTGAAAGTAACTGTTTCATATTTTTTTTAATTTTAAAATATTTATTTTTGCTGTATTATTACGGTATGTTATAGGATAGTCCCGTGCTTTCTCTGCATTCCAGCAAAAAAGAAAACATATAATCTCTTTCCTCATGAGGCATCATGCCATTTGTAATCTATTCAAAGGATATTCACTCTTAAAATACACCTCCATTTGGAAATGGTTGAAAATTCAACAATAAACTCACTGGATACAGGATGTCACAAAAAAGATATGCACAACGGGATTGAATGTTTGCCAAATATGTATTCTGTAATCTGCTCTGAGTCCCCTTGGGCAGATAGAGCGGAATATAAATTAAGTATATAGGGGGGGGGGGGAAGAGGGATATTTGTTACCAACAACCCACACTACTCCACCAAAAAGAATTTGGAGATGATTTTATGAAGAAGAAAAACATGTCTGCCTAAAATGAGGGTTGATGGCTCCCACGCCAATGTGACGGTGAATCAACTCCAGGTTTTAATCTAGGCTTTACAAGAGGTCTCATTTAAAAAAGCTGACTCCATGCCTAAATAAGTACAAGAACCTTGGAAAGATTCTTCTAAACTATCCAAAATATGGAGTAGACTTACTGTAATGGGAATCACCAGTTATTTAAATGGGAACACTGACACTATTCCAACCTGTTTTACTACAGTCCTGCAGTACCACTGAAATGTCATTCTCTGCCCCATTGATTTTTTAAATTTATGTATTCTTTCATTTGTACAGGATCAAGGTGGGACTGGGGACTTCTGACTCCATCAACATTAAACAACATAGCAAATTGTAAAGTATGATGGAAGCCCCAAAGTTCCTCAACTTTGACCAAGCATCCTACTGTGGCAGGTCACTTCATCCTGTCACATTACATAATTATCTTTTCATCAATTAATCAATCAATCCATTTTTGTGCTGCCCTTTTTCCGGAATGGGAACCAAGGCAGCTTCCAAAAACAGTAAGTGATATTTTCTGCACAATTTAAAATCAATGAAAAACATACCAAAGTTAAAAGACCTATAAAACATGCCCCATAAAAGCCACCCTTGCTTATACATATTTGTTTACACAGGAAGATGCCTGTACTCACTGTTTGTCTTTATTGCGGACAAACATGTGGATCAAGAATAGATCTCCATAGACACCTACGTGTCCACCATCAGGACTTGGAGGGCCATCATCCTCTGGTTATAAGGGATTGCCTAAGTAAGTAAGTACGTTTATACAGGAAAGCTCAATGGTCAACTGCTTTGTTGCTCTGTAAACTCAAAAAATGACTTTGTATTGATCCATACATCAAATGGAACCATGCCACTTTATGTTATAGTTCACCTTATTGCTGGAGACTCCTTTACATAATGACATCTGAAGACCATAAATGAACAAACTGGCAGAAAGAAAAACTTCCAAAGAGTAACAAACACCCTGTTTACACACCACATGATACAAATCCCTTGCTGGCAAAAAATATTATAAACCTTTGGCACAGGTTTAGATGTGTAAAACCCATATTAATAGAACCAGTTCTTGTTCATTATGTGAACACAAATCCCATTAATAATTCTATTAAGCTAGCACTTCAGTTCATTATTTTACCCATTCCCTCTTTGCTATATTCACTGTCAACATCTGCTTCTCGTCCTGAGAAAGAGGGCGAACAGAGCGCGAGCACATGCTTTTGTACTCAAAGCAGTTAGGAGCCAGGCAAGCAACAATGATAGAAAGGCTATTAGACTCTAAACTGAAGACCAAATGCATCACCTTACAATAACAGCTACCATCCCTGGATGCTTTATCCAACATCCACGCCTGAATTCAAATTACCTAATTATCAGGGCTGCTCAGTATGCTTGTTGAATGCTTACCAAGCAGCAACTTTAAGTAAAAACAATGCAAGGTATACTGTAAGCCCAAAGCGTGTGTATATGTGGAAGGGACCTAGCCTTGAAACACCTACATGTGCATAACCTCACCATTTTAGAAAAGAAAAGAGGGCTACACTTTCTAGTAGTTGCAGTGTCTGTGGTGTAGAAAAAGGAATCATCACAAGATTCTGATAGATTTTCTGCCTCTTGAGCAAAACGGCACAGCAAAAACCTTAAGGAAAGTAGTGGTAAGCAAGCCAGGGGATTTGAAAGCAGTATAATTGTCACCTGCCGGCTGCATTTGATATTGGCCATGTGTAGGGTTCCTGAACTCCACAAGAGCAGATCTCTTCCCTGGCTTTTGTTAAAGCTTATAACTTTATTTGAAAAAGGAGCAGATGCCAGGCAGGACCATGTGAATTCGCCTGTTTTGTTAAAAGAAAACAACCGGAAGTGGCATCTTACATGCATTATTGGGCTTACTACATGACCCCATGAACATCTTTGGACAGAATTAGGAGAGGGCGATTCAAAAGAGATTGAGCAGTCACAGAATTTTCCAGTTTGTTCCTTTAGCTCAGACACTAAATAGCCTTATTCCCAGTTTCACGTCAGAAGAAAGCCAGATGTTTAACAATGAAAAGAAACTACAAGTTTCCCTTGGAACAGCTATACTCCCAGCTTTAGATTTTGCAAGAAAGAAACAACTGGATTGCTGTGAGTTCTCCAGGCTGTATGGTCATGTTCCAGAAGTATCATCTCCTGGTGTTTCGCCCACATCTATGGCAAGTTAAGGGGTTGACCTCTGGCATGGGGAAAACATCAGGAGAGAATGCTTCTGGAACATGGCCATACAGCCTGGAAAACTCATAGCAACCTGGTGATTCCGGCCATGAAAGCTTTCGACAACACATAGAAACAACTGTAGCTAATGGGGTCAGATATGGGACAGTGCTTGTCCCATTATCCGATAGCCTGTCCCCAATATCAGATACTCTATGGAGCACTTCTCTATACCATGTCAAAAAGCTGTAATTGATAATGATTTGTATGGAAAGTGGAACTTTAGTAGACAAAAGCCATCTATAGAATGGTTTAAAAGGAGCCCAGCATTGGAAGAAAAAAGGAGTTGCTTTTTTAAAATTCAAAGCTACAGCAGAACAGACAGTGAATAGACAATCTGCTAAGTGAAAAATCAATTGTGCAGGTAGTGAGAGACAGTTCTGCTTCAACACTTAACGGATAACATGCTCTTTCATGTTAGGGATGTGTCACCATTCATTTGATAGCCAACTTGCTCCTTCATTTCCAGTGCCAGGGGTTTCATTTCCTGGATCCAAAAATCTATAATGACCCACACAATGTTTTAACTCTATGTTGAGGAAGGTGAAACTAGGTAGGAAGTATATTTCAACAAAGGTTACTGACGAGATACTGCAACAAAGGTATTGCTCAAATGTGTTATGTCCTGAAGCACATTAGGTTACATTTAAAGGGGAAATTGCTTTGTGAATCTTTTTAATTGTGCCAAACCAATGACCCTGGTTCAACCAACAGTGCAAAAACGGTGTATACTGAACTCAGACTATTATTTATTTCAGGCCTGTGGGAATCTTCTTGAAAAACTATAATTACAAAAACTAAATGCAGGAGCCATGGTGCTTCATAACTTGTTTAAGACAAAGTTGTGAATGGAAACCCTATCTACTCAAGTTAATATGCACAGTAGCCAAATCCAGACAAATTATTTTGGCACAAGATACAGAAAATCCTTCAAACCACTGGAGGTTGCAACCTTAGCATGCATATAGTTAACCGTTTGAATGTCTCTCTAAGGCAGTGGTTCTCAAACTGTGGATTCCCAGATGTTTTGGCCTTCAACTTCCAAAACTCCTAACAGCTGGTAAACTGGCTGGGATTTCTTGAGTTTTAGGCAAAACACCTGGGGACCCAAAGGTTGAGAACCACTGCTCTAAGATTTAGGAATACCATGTATTTCTGTCATTTTCTGTTCATCACAGTCACACCACCTTCGGTCTTCCTGCATTAGTTAATACACAGGTATTTTGAGTTTGTTCTTTATTTTGTAGACTGGAATATTCTGTGACTTTTCTAAGTTTGAAGAGCATTTCACAGACCTTTTACCGCAAGCATTTTTGAAACTTTTAGTATCTGTAAGTAAAACTACATTACATGTTTCTATCAAAGAAAGCTAAGCCCGATTAATTTCTCCACAACATCCTGTGTTCGTGGGTTGTGGTGGTGTGGGACTAGTTGTTGCTCACCTCCTTCTTGTGAATACTATTACTCTCCTTGTGAGATACATTGCCCAATCACTAACATTAAGAAAAAATTACTAATATTAAGAAAAAAATAAGAGCAAACAACTATTTATAGCCCTATTATAACACTTCAATTCTTCTCCCGGTGGCTGTTGTCTCACTCTGTCCAATGGCAATGCTGGCTCTGCAAAAGAAGTTGTCATCTATTGGATACCATGAGTCATAATATGATGAACTGGCACTCAAATACTCACATTTGAGTTACTAAGAATCAGGGTGTTTTATATAAAACCTTAAAACCTCAAGTTTTATATGTTTGGTCAGGTGAAAAGTAGCCAATTAGCACTCCCATTTTACTAGTAAAATACCTGCTGAAACTGAGATATGAGCAATTTGTCCAAGAACAGCTGCAGAAAGCAATTTTTCTGACTTGCAATTTTAATTATTATTGCTAATGGTATTAGGGGGCAGAAATACTTCTGTCTACGGTAAATCACCCAAAGATCTACCAACAGATTCTGAAATACATGCTTCCTTTTAAAATTCCTGACTTTCAGGGCAGCATTAATTTCAACATGCTGACATCATGTAAAGCAAAATTTAAGATGCTCAAAGTCATTCTCACATGCTCTAAAGATAGCATCACAATCAGCACTGATGGAGAACTTGATAAAAAGATATATAGCAAGGAGGTGGGGGGGGGGATGGAAAATCGGTGATTCATAAATCACCTTTCAGACCCGGGTCTGCACATTGTGGCTTGCTGTTTTTAGACTCAGAGTCGACTCCATTCTATTTTAGAGGGCTGTGTCATAACAATCAGTGATTCACCAAGAGTGGCCTACATAAGAACATCTGTCAAAACAATTTAAATCATTAATTTATCGTTTTGATTTTTTACTTTTCAACTGGTAATTTAAAAGCTGCTAAGCATGAGGATTCAACACTGGCTGACTCTATAAAAGGTGAAATGAAGAAAGAAAGCCAAGTATATATCAGGAAGGAATGACAATTAGTAAAATTTGAGTCATAAAGCAACGATTAGAGGGATTTAATGCAACAATACATGTTAAAACATTTTTACTATCTTTTAAAATAGTGGTTCCCAACCTTTTTTAGACCAGGGACCACTTTGACCACTCTCCAACATTAGCACCGAAAGGGTTATGAATCAGTTTTTGGTCAACTTTAGATTCGGTTTGGTTATTTGGGGTGCTGATTCAGAAAATTGCATTGGATAGACCACATCAGCTCTAGTTTCTGATACAGAATATATGCCACCCAGTAGTTACCATCTGCTTACCCACAGAAAACCATATTTAATAAGCTTCGGTACTATAAGAGGGTTTCGTGAGACCAGTCGCTCTTGTTGCAGCGGTGTAGTAATAGTGAGGCCGTGGACCATATTTTAGTTCTTGCGGACCACTGGTGGTCCATGGATCACAGGTTGGGAACCACTGCTTTAAAAGTATATATCAGATCTTTCTAAAAGTAATACACATTGACAAACTACAAAAAGTATTAATAGAAATGTTAATTAAGAAGCAATTAATTTAAAAAGTTAAAACATTAAACATTAAGATATCAAAATCCATTACAGGATGATACAAGCATAAAACCATATTCTGATTCACCTACTAGCAAAGACAAAGAGACCAAAAAAAGAACTCCCATGAGTTTGCTCAGAGATGAACTGGACTTCTTTATATTAATGGATAGCACTATACACAGTGACAGTGAATGCTAAAGGTCAGTTGTACTGCTGGGGGAAAAAGACCCTTCCTTTGTTTGAGAGTCCCAATTGTTTAGTTCAACACTAAGAAGTAGACAGTTCATCCAGCTGCTTAAAAAGTATTAAACTGGAGGGTCAAATGTTTTTGCACTTCTGTTTTAGTAGCTGCTGTTAGCATACATATCTATCCCTATTGCAAAAAAACAAAAACAAAACACACACACAACAACAACAACAACAACAAAACCCCAAAAACAAAGCAAAACGTAAGTCTTCTAAATAGAGAAAAAAATAAACTTTTTTTAAAATGCAATTTCCTGTTCACATACAGAAGAAAGAAAAATCCTTCGAAATCAGACAAATGTAGATGACAGCTGTATCTTTTATATGTAGAAGATTTCTTGTTTCATTTAAATCAGCAGATAGATTAAAGTAAACTTAAAAGGAAAAAGTGAAGATACATGCAGGGAATGGGAAGTGAAAAAAGGCTGCAAAAGACTCCAAAGTAAATAGCTCCTGGCTAACACTCACGTTGACTGACTTGCTGGATACTACAGAATCTTTTCCCTTTCTGAAGTCAAAATATCTTTTTGATCCAAGTGCCAAAGATTGGAAACACCCTTTTTGGATACCAAAACACGTTGTGTGTGTGATCTTCTAAGTGCATCATAATGTAAATTACCGCTTTAAACCAGGGGTTCTCATCTACACATGGCCAGACCTCTCAGCTCTTTCAACTCATGATAAACACATTTTAAAAAGCACCGCTGAAAACAAAATCCAACTTCTGCAGCAAAAAAATACTTGGAACTGTTGAGGTTCTTTAACACAAGGTATGGCAAATGCAGTTTTTTGCATTACCCAGACAATCGACATTGTAGCAATCCCCACCCCCCACCCCCTGATGAGTTTATATTTGGACTAGACCAGGGGTCCTCAAACTTTTTAAACAGAGGTCAAGGTCACAGTCCCTCAAACTGTTGGAGGGCCAGATTATAATTTGAAAAAACAATGAATGAATTCCTATGCACACTGCACATATCTTATTTGTAGTGCAAAACAACACTTAAAACAATACAATAATTAAAATGAAGAACAATTTTAACAAATATAAACTTATTAGTATTTTAATGGGAAGTGTGGGCCTGCTTTTGGCTGATGAGATGGGATTGTTGTTGTTGTTTGTTGTTGTGTGCTTTCAAGTCATTTCAGGCTTAGGTTGACCCTGAGCGAGGGCTGAGTAAATGACCTTGGAAGGTCGTATCCGGCCCCCGGGCCTTAGTTTGAGGACCCCTGGACTAGAGGGATTAAACATATTCATTTAAACAATAGATAGACATATTGTTTGACCATAAGAATTATTGGCATCACATAGCAGAAATGCCAGTTTCATCAGAAGCTATGTACCATCTTGTTTACTTTTCCAAGTGGTTTGCTGGGATCAGTTTCTGGGTCTTACAATACTGCATAGGAGAGAAGAAAAAAGATTTTTCTTGTGCTTTAGTCAAAGATGTGAGGTGGAAAATGTTCACACATATACACACACTTATCCATAATTATCTGGACTGGAGGACTGCCATCAGTCATAGATGAATAAGAATATAGAGTTGTGTTCTCTTAACAGGACAAGCATGCCAACCTTCAGAGGAACAGTCTAACAAATGGACACACACTGCTAAGCTTGTTTCTGTTTTGACCCAGTCAGCGAACTGAATTGGATATTTGTCAATTTGAAATTAAATTGATAAGCAATGCAGAGAGTCATTGAATAAAGCTGAAGGTACTAATACCTCAGTTAAAGAAATTTAACTTGTTGATGTATCAGGAACAGCTCACATTAGATATTGAGGGTGTGCAAAATTTCAGAAGGAAATTACAAGTCGTATACATCCGTATAAATTTGTACTGACAAACTGTATTTGTGATTCAAAATTGAGTCCCTCTGAATTGAAACAAAATAAAATAGTCTCCTTAGGATTATAGGAAAAATTGCTAAATTGCATTGATTTTTTTCCAAAGCAGATCAAGACTCTGTGGGATAAAAGGGAAAGGCAAGAGAGCTGCATCACATCCTCTTTCTCAGCCAATTACAGTCTGAATTTCAAATCTCAGGATTCCCTGCACTGATTGAGAATGGCAGCTGCATCTGCTTTTCCACACTGCATGCTGTCTCTTCTCATCTCAGTAAGAGAGAAAATTTAAAACATTTCTTAAAAAATTGGTGGATTGGTGGATTTTTCTGAAAGATGGCAGGAATGATGCCCTGCTCTTCTCTCGCAGTAGAAAAATCCCAGAAGATATCTCTTTTGTTTTTTGTTTTTTTTTAATTTAGGGCAATTTTTTTTAATTCCCTAAAAATTAGTGGATGTGCAAATCTTTCAAAAACTTGGAGGTAGGATGTCCTGGTTATGTTGTGTCATTGTAGAGAAATTTGAGGGGAAATCTAATGTATTTTTTTTAAAAAAAATGTTGTTCATAAAAACTTCAAAAACGTCCTAAAAATCAGTGGATGAGAGAAACGTTCTGAAACTTGAAGGGACCTAAGAGTGGTAAATGTGGGCTAGAATTATAACAAGTTTGGGTACCAATAGCCCCAAAACTGAGAGAGAGGAGTCTTGTTACTGTCCTCATTGGCGCAAATGGGCAAATAACATAACAAGAAACTAAATTTTCAGAACTCTGTAATAAATCTCACATGGACCACTTAAAATATTTTCTAAATACTTTGGAATCAAAACAGAGGCCACACAAATTTTGTTAAGACAAACAAAGCAGTTATTTGGAGTTAGATATTAGATATCTGTCCTTAAAAAATGGCATTCTTTCAGGTGTAGTGATTTTTGAATATGGTAATTTCTCTAGGTAAAAGTAAAGGTTTTCCCCTGACATTAAGCCTACTCGTGTCCGATTCTGGCGGTTGGTGCTCATCTCCATTTCTAAGCCGAAGAGCCGGGTTGTCCGTAGACATCTCCAAGGTCATGTGGCCAGCATGACTGCATGGAGCGCTGTTACCTTCCTGCCAGAGCTGTACCTTTTGATCTACTCACATTTGCATGTTTTCGAACTGCTAGGTTGGCAGAAGCCAGGGCTGGCAGTGGAAGCTCACTCCCTCCCCTGTTTCAAACCTGCAACCTTTCGGTCAACAACCTCAGCAGCTCAGCGGTTTAACCCACTGTGCCATTATGGCAATAAAATTAGAAATATTTTGAATAAAAAATTAAGTCAAACATGCTGAACCAAACATTATTTTAGAGCACATAAAAAAATCCCAGAAAATCCGCATCATTTGCATTAAGACAATGCTGGCCACGGTTTTGAATCTTTCAGAGCAATATTGTCCTACACTATTACTTTAAAAGAAAAGCACCACTATCCAGATGCCAAAATAGTGCTCAGAGTTATTCTTTCATGGCCTCAGTCCTAAAACCAGATCAGAAAAAAAGAAAGAAGCCATGCAAGTTTTATATAGAGATGTCAAGAAACAGCAATCTGTCTCTTTCAAAATATTTGCATCTTACTTCCAGCCAAGCATGGTAACAACAACATTGCAGTGTGATGACAATTTTATGTGAAAAGCTTTCTTCGAGATTACCATGTATCACTTATTGAAATATTTGTTGGAAGAATCAGAGTGAGATCACCAGTTCTCTCTCCCCCCGCCAACAAGGGCAGGGCGTATTATCACAGCTCAGCCTCAAACACACATAAACATCTGGAGCAAAGGCAGATCAACAACAGCCAACAGATGGACTCAACACAAAATATCCAGGAGCAGAGGTCAAAATGAGTGAAACCACTGTGCTGGCTTCAGAACTTGACGTCTAATCTTCCCCAGACTAAACATATCCAAACAGCAACTACATAATGTCGCAGCTAAATGAAATAGTGCTACAGTTTGGCTGTTAACAAATGGAAATAATTTCAATGCACTGTAGTCATTTGCGAAAACATACTCATATTACAAGCCCTAGCCAAAATGTGTTTTCCCCTTTTTGGTCTTTCTCTGTCATTCTAATGTATTTCTTTAGAATGGGTGGACGGAAAAAAAATGTATGTGTGTATATATATATGTGTGCTTGGCTTTCTTTAAATAACTTTATTGTATTTCTTCCCTTTTCCGTAAGTGTTTTATTTGGCACTTAGAGTTATTAAAGGAGCTGGAAAAATGTTTTCCCTATTATAAAGCAAAAACTAAGAGGCACCTTTCAATTCCCATTATATCACCACAAATACTTCAGAAAATGTGCTGTTTTTCCATTTGTATGTTAGATTCCCTATAAATGGCTATTGGCTAGGAGGACAATACATTATATCATTAAACAGGAAGGCAGGCTTGCACTTAAGTCTTTAGTTAGGTGGGAAGGGAAGTCGTATTTTAAATTGTTGGGGGTTACTTGGGAGGGCTTTGTTTGGATAGATGTGGTCATGTAGAATATATTAATTATAATATGTGCAAGTAATGTTTAATAATAATAAGAAAACATTTTTAAATAAAATAAAATAAAATATGTTGGTTTTATTTTTTATTCTCCAACATGTCTCTACCTTCTTAGGCCCTTTTACAAGACAGAAAGGAGCAAATAAACCATGTATTGATTAAACGGATTTGTTTATGGAATGTTTACCTGCATTTCAAAGACTCTGCTACGGAACAGAGCTTTCTCCTTGTGTATTCTGAGGCAGAGATGAACAGCAGATGGATTACATTTACAGAGCTTGCCGGATGGAACTAAACAATGACGTCGTTTCAATGTTTTTAAAGCCTTTACTACAGTACTGGGTAATAGAGGAACAGAACTTCCACATTTTCTAAAAGTTCTAAGTGGGCAATTTAGAGTGAAAAGATTATCCCAAGATATTTTGTGTTTTAAAATACATTTTGCCAGGGAAGGTGCTTTGGAGATGTCTTAGGGGTCCCAGAAGCTGGATGCAGCCTGAACTTTCTCCAACCTAATCTATCAATCCACCTCACTGTACTCATAATCATCCCAATAACAATGCAAACACATGTGTC
Organism: Anolis sagrei; assembly: GCF_037176765.1. Lineage (NCBI taxonomy): Eukaryota > Metazoa > Chordata > Lepidosauria > Squamata > Anolidae > Anolis > Anolis sagrei. The sequence continues at coordinate 138,816,204 of NC_090021.1, read as the reverse complement.
CGGAAACTTTTGTACTACTAATAATGAGGTGGCCTCGAGTCATAGATGTGCCCATAATTCCAAGTATGCAGGCTATCAACTGTGGAGAAAACACCATGCATCATTCCACTGTCATACAGAAGAATCGAACAGCCTAAGCAAAACATGCTGCTGAGAGAATGGTCCTTTTGAACACAGGATCCAGACAACACGAAGTATTGGGGATGGTCACAGCAGTCGAGAATAATGTTTACAAAACTTCGGCACAGTATCTGGTTTGAATATGATCTTCTGATAAAGACCCTAGGATTTGTACAACAGCTGCCACTGAAATAAGCTTCTGTGGGTCTTTGGAGGACAAGGTTGAAATCAGGCCATCCATGGGTTATGTTTTGATAGTAACGCTGATGATCTGCTCAGCAATCACACCCAAAAACTTATATATAAAAACTATTTTCAGGTATTTGGGATATTAGTTGAATGCCCATTTGTGGTAAAGAGGTTGTAGCCAATTATCTCGGGAGCCGAGTGAAGTCAGTTTTGCCTTAAGAGCTGAAAGTCAGTTTTGAAACCATGACCTGCTATAAATGTAGATAGCAAGGTAACTTCCTAAAAGATGGCAAGATAACAATTCCTGCTGCCTTAGTAGATTAATCCTTGACACCAGGGGTGACACTATACTGTGTTATTCTCCCAGATACACGAGACTATATCTGTCGTGGGCATCCATTCCTCATGCTAATCCACTTGAAGCAATTTAATACTCATGCATATTCTCTTGTGGAAGTGGATGCCGTTTAAGGCCCGTGAGTTCATTTGATGCTTAACAGTGGCCTACATTGCTGCTATAAGACAAGCTTTACTGATCATAAATGATATTGCATATGGTATATAGTAGGGAAGCATTCCAGACCAATTGTTGAAGTGGTCCAGCATCCCCACAGAGCCAATGAGAGAAACGCCCCCCTAAATAACTAATTCTACCCAGATAATCCCTGGACAGTACAATAATTCAATCCCATAGTTGGCTACATGGACCTCTGGGCGATTGTAATCCCACACCCAGCAAATGGAAAATGAACTGCCAAGCATTATTTATTTATTTATTTATTTATTTATTATTTCCATTTGTTAACCGCCACTCTCAGCCCGGAGGCGACTCGTGGCGGTGTACAGAACATAGAACATAAAGACAACAGTTACAACAATTAGGAACATAACCCACATCTTACTAACACACAACTAATTAAACTAAAAATCCGCTTCGTCTTGTTTGGGTCATAATCCATCTCGTCGTCATAATCCATTCCGGTGGTCAACAAAGCACTTAATTAAAGGCCTTTTCAAAGAGCCAGGTTTTCAGGCCCCTGCGGAAGGCCATGAGGGACGGCGCCTGTCTAACTTCAGCAGGGAGGGAGTTCCACAGCCGGGGGGCCACCACGGAGAAGGCCCGCTCTCTAGTCCCCGCCAAGCGTGCCTGTGAGGCAGGCGGGACCGAGAGAAGGGTCTCCCCGGATGATCTCAAGGTCCTCGTGGGCTCGTAGGCCGAGATGCGGTACTCAAGGTATTTTGGGCCGGAACCGTTTAGGGCTTTGTAGGTTAGCACCAGCACCTTGAATTGGGCCCGGTAGCTGATCGGCAGCCAGTGGAGCTGGGACAGCAAGGGCGTTGTGCGCTCCCTGCGTCCCGCTCCGGTTAACAACATGGCTGCCGCGCGCTGGACTAGCTGGAGCTTCCGGGCCGTCTTCAAGGGCAGCCCCACGTAGAGAGCGTTGCAGTAGTCGAGGCGGGATGTGACCAAAGCGTGTACCACCGTGGCCAAGTCAGACTTCCCAAGGTACGGGCGCAGCTGGCGCACGAGCCGGAGCTGTGCAAATGCTCCCCTGGTCACCGCTGAAACCTGGGGATCCAGGCTTAGCGATGAGTCCAGGGTCACACCCAAGCTGCGAACCTGCGCCTTCAAGGGGAGTGCGACCCCGTCCAGCACAGGCTGTAACCCTATACCCTGTTCGGCCTTGCGACTGACCAGGAGTACCTCCGTTTTGTCTGGATTTAATTTCAGTTTGTTCGCCCTCATCCAGACCGTCACAGCGGCCAGGCACCGGTTCAGGACTTCGACAGCCTCCTTAGTAGCAGGTGGGAAGGAGTGACAGAGTTGGACGTCATCTGCGTACAGGTGACACCGCACCCCGAAACTCCGGATGATCTCGCCCAGCGGCTTCATGTAGATGTTAAACAGCATGGGGGACAGTATGGAGCCCTGAGGGACACCACAGGTCAAAGGCTGTGGTGTAGAACAGGAGTCCCCCAATGACACCTTCTGGGTACGACCCTCCAGAAATGACTGGAGCCACCGCAAAGCGGTGCCCCCGAGGCCCATCTCTGCAAGGCGCCCCAGAAGAATACCGTGGTCGACGGTATCGAAGGCCGCTGAGAGGTCCAGGAGCACCAACAGGGACACACTCCCCCTGTCTAGCTCCCGGCGGAGATCATCCACTAAGGCGACCAAGACCGTCTCGGTACCATGCCCCGGTCTGAAGCCAGACTGTGCCGGATCCAGATAATCCGTGTCTCTCAAGAATACCTGGAGTTGTGAGGCCACCACGCTTTCCATGACTTTGCCCAAGAAGGGAAGATTGGAAACAGGCCGAAAGTTGTCAAATTTAGTGGGGTCCAGTGATGGTTTCTTCAACAGCGGCTTTATAATAGCCTGTTTTAGGCTCGCTGGAATCGTGCCTTCCCGAAGGGAGGCATTAACCACCACCGTTACCCACTCGGCCAATCCCCCTCTGGCCTCTTTCAGAAGCCAGGATGGGCAGGGGTCTAGGATGGACGTGGTAGGCCTCATTCCTTCAAGTATCTTGTCCACATCCTCGGGTTTCACAAACTGAAAAGAATCCATCAAAATAGGACAAACGGGTGCTTGTGTCACATCCACAGAGACTGCATTTAATGAGGCGTCCAGCCCAGTGCGGATCAAAGCGACTTTGTCTGCAAAGAACCGAGCAAATGCTTCACAGCGCGTGTCCGAGTTGTCAGGGCTCCCACCTGAGGTAGGGGGAGTTAAAAGACCTCTGACAATCCGAAACAACTCCGCCGGACGGTTTTTTGCAGACGCAATAGTGGCCGCAAAGAAAGTTTTCTTTGCGGCTTTTATTGCCGCGGCATATGCCCTTAAAAAGGACACAAACCGTGCTCGATTTGGCTCGCTTGGGTCCGAGCGCCACACGCTCTCTAGTTCCCTCTTCCTTCGCTTCATCGCTGCCAGCTCCTCAGTAAACCAAGGAGCAGGTTTAGCTCGGTTACTTGAGAGGGGACGTTCCGGAGCGATCCTGTCAATTGCCCTGGTCATCTCCCCATTCCAGAGAGCGACCAAGGCCTCGACATGGTCACCTACCGAGGTGGCGGGAAAATCCCCAAGAGCCATCAGGAATCCATTCGGATCCATAAGCCTCCTGGGGCGGACCATCTTAATGGGTCCTCCACCCTTGCGGAGGTTGGGGGGCGCAGTGAGCCTAAATCTGATCAGGAAGTGGTCGGTCCATGGCAACGGAGAGATGAACAACTCCTCCACACCGCCACCTTGCTCCCATCCCTGGCAGAAGACCAAGTCCAATGTGTGTCCAGCACAGTGGGTGGGGCCAGTTATTTGTTGGGACAGTCCCATGGTTGCCATGGCAGACATGAAGTCCTGAGCCGCTCCTGTGAGGGTCGCCTCGGCATGGATGTTGAAGTCCCCCAGCACAAGAAGCCGTTGGGACTCCACCACCAGGCTCGAGACCACCCCCGCTAGCTCAGGCAGGGAGACTGTAGTGCAGCGAGGTGGGCGGTACACTACAAGAATCCCTATTCTGTCCCGGTCACCCACCCTCAGGTGGACGCATTCGAAATTTGTGGTCTGCGGGATGGGGCTCCTGGTCAGATGGATGGAATCTCTATAGACCACTGCGACCCCGCCTCCCCGTCCTCCGGTTCTTGGTTGGTGTTGCACGGAGAAACCTGGAGGACAAAGCTGGGAGAGGTTTACGCCCCCCGCTTCATCCAGCCAGGTCTCCGTGATGCACGCCAGATCTGCCCGCTCCTCCAGGATTAAATCCTGGATCCAAGTTGTTTTTCCGTTGACAGATCTGGCGTTCAACAACACCACCTTCAAACCAGAGGGCCCGCTCACCTGGTTACACCAATTTACCTTAGGAGACCGGTTGGGGGTTGTTAATATGGATAGGCGGTCCGAATTAGGCCGAATTCGAGGTCTCCTTTTCCCGCATCTCCTCCTTCCCACCACGACCTCTATGGGGGCCCCTCGGCTCGTGGAACACCTCCCTCCCTCCATGCCGCAGTCTAACGCCAAGGTCTCACTTCCAGCTTTATTCGTTGTTTGACTTTCCGGTCCTTGCCGATCTACTTTCCTCCCCACTACCCCCCCACCTCATTTTTATTTCTAGGGTCCAACCCCCCTCCTCCCCCGTCCCCCACACTATACAATAGTAACAGGGATAACACACAGAGGGGGATGGGGGACCACATAGATAACAGTAATACAGGCGGTGTTGGATATTCTGGCCACACCACTAGGATAGATCATAAAGTGCACAATAAAAGCTAGATCTAAAGTGCAATCGCTATAGTAGCTAAAGTGCAGTAGCTAAAGTGCGGTATCTAAGGTGCGGCACGGAGGGCTAGGAAGGGGCGAAAGTGCTAATGCGGAATTGGCGGTACAGGCGGGCGCCTTAAAGTGCTCTCGTCATAAAGTGCTATATCACGACCGATATAGACCCGGAATGTGCAAGCTGGTACATAATCACCCCCCTATGGGGCTGAGATGGTGATGAGTTAACTTAATGCTAATTGACCCAGATGGAGTCTCAAGACGGTCGAAATGAAGCGGATGGGGCTTCCGGAGATGGTAACTCGACATGGGCCAGCACGGTTCGATTGGCCACCGAACTACACACTCTGTGTTAACACAGCAAGGACCAGCCTAGAGGTCTACACAGGCTATCAAACGGTCTACACAGGGGCTACATAGAGAACTGCACAGAGGAGGCCAACACAATATTGGGTCTACACAAAAGATCAGGCCAGCTTAAAGGTCTATACAGAGCTTAACGGTCTACACAAGATCTACACATTATGTATTGCAGAAGCAAAGAAAATAAAAGTATTTTTGTGTGACACTTATAGTTATGAGAACTGTGTCAGTAGGTTAGGAACAAAGAAAAATTCACTCTCACAGTCAGTTCCCAACTTTCATATCTTTTTCCAGCATCAACCACAAAAAGCATGAAACAAGGTAACTAATACAAACTAATCTTTTCCAATGATGTTAACAAGGATTTCAAAACTCATCTATCTTGTATCCAAGGTAAAAGACGCTGCACTGCTTCATCAATGTTCAGGTGGAGGAAAAATATCCACAAACCAGGCTCTTCCCACAACATAATAAAAATTGGTGAGACCATATTACTTTGATGCAATTGAGTATAATAGCCAGAGGAAGACTGGAGCTCAGATAAGTTCATAACCGTAGCTATTCTATAACAACTGCAACATAATTATTTCTTTATTTTAATATTTTTCTACACCATTTTGCATTTGAAAAATCCCAACGAAGGAAGCAATATGAGGTAGCATTTGCAGAGGACAAATCATTCGACTCCAGGAAAAAGAAGTTTAGGAATTCCCAGCACAGGCTGAGAATCTATATGAGGAAATCTTTAGGTTAACAAAATTATCTTTTTGAAACACATAATTCATATAGTTAGAAGAGGTTTACGTACAATGTTGACAACAGCTCCACCATGCCTAGGCCCTCCCCTCCCATCCGACTGTCACAAGGATAGAAGAGGAAGTATCTGGAGTACTTAATCCTCTCCCACACTAACATCCCCTTTTCATTTTGTGTCAAATTTTACTTAGATTGTAAGCCAGGAAACGAGAGTTTACATGGTGGTGGTCTTCTGCTTGTAAAGTGCCATGTACAATGATGGATCATCATTCCCATTTGCCTTGTAAAGACCAAGCATGGACACCCCAAAACTAAGTCCCAAAATAAACTGTGCTGTCTTGTGCTTATGGTCGATACAGTTTTACCCTAAAATGACCAACTTTTCCAGTGATGTCATAGAAGGGTCTAAATGCACAAGTAGAGTTAATAACTTGATTTTAAAGTTGTCATGGATGTACATAATATAGTACGGAAACATAGATGGCATTTATGGTATAGTTTAGTGTAAGAAGAGCATCAATGGCTGGAGAAGTGGGGAAAATAACAACATGATCTGAAAGTTAATAGTTTACTTATTAATTCAAAGTTAAGTTATCCTTAAATAGCCATCAACACAAAGCAGAAAGAAGCTGTTACTTACTTTGGTTGTCGAGGACGCAGGAGTGTTGGCCACAAGAGTAGTTATCACATCACTGTTCACTGTGGTGCAAGCAACAGTGGCTGGGGCATGTAGTCGTGAGGGCACAATTGGCACAGGCAGAAGCCCGGGTCTGTTGTTGCTATTGCTGTTCACTGTGCTATTGCAGTTACTGTTGTTCACGTGGTTCCCATTGGTGTTCCATTCCCGGCGGTCCCATCCCATGCGATACTCTCTTTCAAACCGGCTGTGGTGCCGTGACATCTCGGCCAAAGGCGGCTTCCGCCTCTTGCCACAGAGATTTTCAGGCAGGGCCTATCAGAAACCAAAGTAAGAGACAGAAGTGTGTTATTAAACTTCATTTTTGAGAAAGAAATAAGCACTGCTACTAAGTTGATTTTCTTAGATGATGATACACCGCTACTATATCACTGACTGAAAACTGTTACTGTATTTCGGCTTTGTAGACCCTGTTAGCCCAGTTAACATCACTGGCCACATAATCAACTCACATATTTTAGTGAACCTTCGTCAGCTCTGGTAAATTGAAGCTGATGTTTGATGTTCATGATTTATGTTAGATACAATTTGTTTGATAGGTTATGTTATATTTAGCTTTTAGTGTCATGTTATAATATTCTAGTATATGTTGGGTTATTTTGTGCTATTATGTTTGTATTTTGTTGTATTGAGGCACTGAATGTTTGCCTTTTTTGTTTGTTAGAATCTGCATCCTCACCAGGTGATATGGTGGAATATAAATAAAGTCTTATTTTGCTTGACTTCTCCTTGGTCTGATAATGTAAAAGAATAATTCCAATCTGGAGTTGGATTCAGACTGCATTTCAAGAAGACCTAATGAAAAATCTAGAAGGAAGAAAGGAAGGGACAAAAGCAGGAAGGATTTGAGATGGAGAAAATGACCTCCAGCTCTCTAAGAAGGTTCCCCAAGCTGTCAGTGAGATTTAGATGACTGTTTAAGACAATGAAACATCACATCTGAATGAGGGATTAGGTTCTGACAGCAGGATCATTTTTCCAACAGCTTCCTACATATACTTAATTGAGGTCTTTCCAAAAATAATTTTAAAAACCACATGGTGTTTGGGGAAAGTAGTAAACTCCAGAAATTGTGCAAAGGGTTTGTTATTCTATGGGAGTTAATTTGCTTTATTCACAAACAAGATGAAAGAGCAGAGCACAAATGGCAGACAAATATTCTTGATTCAACCATTAAACATAATCTATGATCTTTAAATGATAAATTGTATGACAGAAATATTTTATAGACCTTTTTACAATTTAGGTTTTGCCAACAGTAAAATGACATCCACAATAGAAATTATTGGGTTATATTTTGGTTTTCCGATTAGTAGTGGGGAAAAACTTTGCAAAAAAGGGAGCTACATATAAAACATAGGTGAAGATTTATTTTCATTATATAATCAACAAAATAAGATTGCGGGAGTTATTAAAACCCAAGTTCCTTCAACAATAGCAAACATACTGATTTTTTCCCCAGAAAATTTCTTTCCCAAGAGAATTTTAGGGCAAGGGTGTTTTATATGTGATTGACTCTTTATGTAAAAGATCAATGAAGGTGGCTTCTTTTTCTCCTCTTCCTCTTAAACGTAAAATATACTAGAACATTTTGAGCAAATAGAATTTAAATTAAAACCCCATGTTTGAAAGATAATGGTTTACTTCTCTTTAAAATACATAAAATTCAGCTTCCTTTCTGGAAAAACCAATGGTCTCTCAACTCTTCCCTACCTCTCCCAAATCCCCACTCAATGTGACTTTGTTCTATTCAAAATAAAACAATGCTTTGTCGTAGTTATCTAGTGTGAGTTTCTGATTTCTTTTGAAACAAAATTCAGTTTGATTCTGAGCTCATATGCGGAGGTTAAACAGGATATTCAAATTCAACTGAAACAAAAGGATTTGTATTATTATATTTGAAAGCTTTTTTTAATAAAGAAAAAAATAGAATAATTGCTAATGGAACACCAGCTTAGAGTTTAATGAAGGCAGTGAAAAAGAGGATGCTGTTGTGTTTGAGATATTGTAGAAATCTCCCTGCTTAGGAGCAATTCCTCCATCATGCAGAAGGCTCCCTGCACCCTATTCCATACTGCACCCCACTTTCTCAGGAGTGTGGTACAAAGAGGAAGCAAGCATATTTTCTTTTTGCGGACTTCTTTCCTCACAGTCGTAGCTAAGTCATTGATTTTATTAACAAAATCATATTGTTAGTCCCTATCAGTATAAGCAATTGATTCAGTGGAATAATTTTGTTGTTATTTTCCTGTGCCTTCATGTCAACTTTGACAAATGCCAACACTATCCAAGGATTTTCTTGACATTTCTTCAGAGGACATTTGCTACTGCATTTCTTTGAGACTGAGAGTGAGACTGTTTGGGTCCAGGTTATTTGTCCAATTGCATCACCATATAAGGCCATTTCATGCACTGCAGTATGAGGAGGCCCTGCTCCCGGTCCCACCCCCATTTCAAGCTTGGCTGGTGGGAATGAGAGGGGGGGTCTTCTCCGTGATCACTCCCCATCTTGGGGACTCCCTCCCTAAAGCAAAAATGGCCCCACCCTCCTAACCTTTAAAACACACTTATGCACTTTAGCATATGGAGTGGAGGAGGACTAAGATACTGTAATGCTGGCGAACCCATTTGCATTATATGACGGCTATGATACATTTTTAACAAACACCTGTGTTAGCCATTTCAAATGTAATTCATTTCTAATTGCTTTCAATGATATTTGTTTTAATGCTCACGCAGAGGCGGCCCTAGGTAATTTTCAACAGTAAGCAAACAGTATTTTGACGCCCTCCCCCCCGCAACCAATCCTTGATATATATTTTCTGTTCGTTGTGGGAGTTCTGTGTGCCATATTTGGTTCAATTCCATCATTGGTGGAGTTCAGAATGCTCTTTGATTGTAGGTGAACTATACATCCCAGTAACTACAACTCGCATATGTCAAGGTCTATTTTCCTCCAAGAGTGCCTCAAGAGTGCCCCTGGGCAAAATCAACTATACTGCAAATGCTTACTTTGTGTAATGGGTGGAGCCGCCCCTGTGCTCACGTATAACTTCGTTTATTGTCTAACTTGGTTTATTGCTACCTAGTCCCCGTTTCATTTTTTTCATTAAAAGCTTATTGTTATTATCGTGCATTATTTTGTATTATTCCTGATGTTTTTTGTACTTTGTAAGGCATTGCCTCTGTGTTTAAACTGCCCTGAGTCCCTTTTGGGAGAGAGGGCAGTCTAGAAATAAAGTTTTATTATTATTTATTATTACCCAGGGCCATCCCATGGCTCTCCATCACAGAATAGGGATTTGAACCCTGGCGTTGTGGGATCCCAGTCCCACATTCAAGCCAGTATATCATGTTGCCTCGTTTCAACAAATGATTCAAGGGGCATAGTCTAGAAGGAACTATTCAATGAGGATTCTATAGGACTGAAACAGAGCAGTTCCCATTTCGAAACATGGTGTCTTGTTTCTGAATAGTTATACCAGCATAAAGTTATCAGTCCAACCTCCTGCCATGCAAATCACTCCATGAAGGGTATCCAGGCTCTGTGTAAAAATGTTCAAAGAACTCCATCAACTCCCAGGCAGCATATCCCACTGTCAAACAGCTGCTACTCTAAATATTTTCGTCCTAATGTTTAGCATCTATTCTAAAATCTATTGTATATTCCCTTTTTGTACCTTTTCAGAAGAAAAAAAAAGTAGAACTACCTTAACTAACAACAACTTAGAAACCATTACAACCTTTCATTTTTTTTTTAAAAAAGAAGGAGTTGAATCCCTCTCCTCACTCCTCCTTTAAGGAGCAGCTACATATGTAATGCATGTAGGAGTGAAGCCAGTAAGCAGTGGCTGGACTTCCATGTCAGTAGGCCAGTGAATCCACTCCAGGTTTAAAATTTAGCAGAGGTATCAAACCCACTATGGATAGGATTCCTACAGCTAGAACGACTTCTTTAAAATTCACACTAAAACCCAGAGTGGAGTCATTACTTCACTGATTTAGGCTCCTTCTACACTGTCCTATATTCCAGGATCTGATCCCAGGTTATCATCTTTGAATTGGATTATATGAATCTACACTTCCAGATAATCTGGGATAAGAAAATAATCTCGGATCAGATCCTGCGATATTGGGCCAGTGCAGAAGGGACCATAGACACCATCATTCACACCATGGTTGTTGTTGTTGTTCATTCGTTCAGTCGTCTCCGACTCTTCGTGACCTCATGGACCAGCCCACGCCAGAGCTCCCTGTCGGCCGTCACCACCCCCAGCTCCATGGTAATAAACAAATAAAGGAAAAAAGTTGTATTTGTTTTCCTGAAATCAGATCAGGATGACATGCCTTTACCATGATTGTGACCTGACTATAAACACCAGACTAGTGATCCTGTTATTCTCTTTTTTATGCTCAGTTCTAACAAGTTTGTTCTGCTTTATGACAACATAATAGCTTGTGCAACAGTTAACACACACACAGTTAAAAGCAGTATCACAGGATTTTGGAATTGCACTGCATGGAAAATATGGACTAACATTAGCATTTAATATATTGGTGAGCACATTTATCACAGTCATCTTCCTCCAACCAAACCATCCCAGAGTTCACTCAGTTGCAGCAGTACTATTGCTTCATCATTTTCATTTAGATGTATGGCTTCACACACTTTATCTCCGGCTTCTTTGGAGTTATAAATGCAAGGGGAAAACGGGCTTTTAGACAATCTAGAATTGAGCAGTCGTATTTCTCAGCCTAACAGAGATTCAACTCCTTTCTGTTACTCCAAAAGAAGTGGCACTTCTTTAATTATTTATCCTTTTATAAAATACATTTCCGATTACTGTTTACAAATGAAACAGACATTTGACACACAAATTGCCCTAAAACTGTTTTTACAGAAATAGCTGCTTCATTTTTTAAAGGGAGGGGGGAACGCAATGATAGGCCTGTACATTGAAGATAAGCACTGACATTACTCCGAAAGTTATCAAAGCAGCTGTTATGAGAAGCCCTACTTATTTGTTTAGCAGATGGGATAAGATTTCCACAAAAGGGGGAGGAGAGAGCAGCCCGTAATCAGATCTAATGTCAAGAACAGCATCTGATAACTGTGAAAAACATCTTCATACACTAGCAAGCATCATTTCGGAGAGATGTTAAGAAGATGAGTGGATGTAATTTGAGCAGACAATCCCGATGCAACTTAAAATAGGTGATGTTAAAAACCAAGATATTATATTTGTGCCAAATGTACAAATATTTACAGATACCCGGGAATACTTTTATTCTAGGACTGCAGTGGCACATTAAAAATACGAAAGTGTGCTTTCCCCCTTGTTAATATCTGGAAAAGGCACATTGTGAAGTGTCAAGTGCCGCTATATGCACTGAGTTATAGATTTTATTTGAACTAAGAAAATATTCAGTTTTAACAAGGGGCCTTTTAAGGAGCAGACTGCCAAATACAGGACTTTCTGCAGAACCAGATCAAAATCAGTTCTGCTGCTCCCCAGCTGCTAGTTTCTGTTTGGAAATCTATGTGAGTAGTTTTGTAATCTATACGAGAAAGAAATGTATTTTTGTGTGCATCCCTCATTATTAGTAGTTAGAAAGTTCTATGAAAAAACGCAGAACTATTTTCCTTGGTGAATTCAAACATAGCTTATACTTCATTACTTTACCTTTTTCCGAGTTTTTTACTGGAACGTTTTTTAAATGAACTAATAGCAGGAGTCTTTGGCTGCGGCACAATTCTAAGCTCTATTAATGTTAATGGGGCTTGTGCCACTGAAGCATTTCGAGAATTGGACAAATGAAAATGATAGCACTAGTACAATTATAATATTCTCAAATAGCTCAACCTATTTTATTGTATAATTGCAATAATAAACTCAAGACCAATATGTGCATGAGGTGTTAGAATACTCAGCCTACCATCCTGATTGCATTACTGTGGAGGGAATAAACTCTCTCTAAACACATCGACGTTACTTTCTAAGTAAACGTAAATAGGATTTTACTGTCAGGACATCCTAATAGGACCACAAAGAACAGAAAGGAAAATGTAGCATAGAAAGAAAAAAATCTTGGCTTACTAAGTAAAACATGAGAGACTCATTTATTTTGAAAAAGTAAATTGTAGCAAAAAGTGTTAGAATTCCTCTTATATTCTTCTATACTGATAATGTAATGTTAAGGATAGTTTTGTTAGATACTAGTTCCACATGGCGTGGTGTCGGAAGTCATGGGTCAGAATTGGGAGGTAATGGGACTGGGGAAATAATATGTGTATCTCAATTGTTGAATTTTGAAGATTGTATTTTTTCCTTCATATACCACAATAAAATGTATATCAAAAATACATTATAACAGGAAAAATCTGATAAGAATCTAATGAGTACCTCAAGTCTACCCTTTCTGCATAGATCAGAGGTTTTTCTTTTTCTTTTTTTTTTTTGTGTCAGGAGCAAGTCGCTTCTGGTGTGAGAGAATTGGCCATCTGCAAGGACGTTGGCCAGGGAACGCCTGGATGATTTGATGTTTTTATCATCCTTGTGGGAGGCTTCTCTCATGTCCCCGCATGAAGAGCTGGAGCTGATAGAGGGAGCTCATTCACCTCTCCCCGGATTCGAACCTGCGACCTGTGGGTCTTCAGTCCTGCCGGCACAGGGGTTTAACCCACTGCGCCACCGGGGGCTCCTAGATCAGAGGTGAGTTACAAACTGATTGTAATGGATGCGATAAAGGAAAGCAGCTACTTGGTATGCAGAACAAAAACTCTTTGGAAGCAAACCCCAGATTCCACCTGAGTTTAAATATACAAATAGTTATGAATATGCAACTGATCTGTTTTCAGTATGACTATGTAGTTTTGCTGTGAAGTTATGAAAAAGCCAACGGAATCCACCTGACGATCCAGCTGCCAAATTGAGCGAAGATCTGTTCACCTTCTGAAGAGGGTGCAAGGGAGTTGATGTTTCCACCCCTCCTCTGCCAGTGAGCAAGAGTCAGAAGAAGGATCTCTGTCAGAAGCCCATGTTGTGGCCTCAGCTGCTGGCTGGAAGAGGTGGAACTATCATTCTCCTTGTACATTGATCCAGTGACTGGTTTATTTATTTTATAGTATTTTATATCTCGCGTTCTCTTTCTCAAAGGAGACTCAAAGTGGCTAACACTAAAAACACACAATGTATACATTAAAACCTAAAGCATATAATTATTAAAATAGAATTAAATATGAGACTTACTAAAATACATAGTTGAAACTATTTAAAAAACTTTTTTTAAACTTCATAAAGCACAGCACTCCTTGGCTTGATCTTAAAACCTTTCTTTTCTAAAAGCCTGCCTGGATAAAAAGGTTTTAGCCTGCGGCCGGAAGGACAACAGGGAGGGGCCCATTCTGGCTTCCCTGGGCAGAAGGGAGTTCCAAAGTCGAGACGCAGCCACTGAGAAGAAAGGCCCATTTTCTCGTTCCCATCAACTGAGCTTGAGGTGGAAGTGGGACCAAGAGAAGGGCCTCTCCTGAAGATCTCAGGGCTGGACAGGTTCATAGAAGGGAATATGATCAGCAAAATGCCCTGAACCTGAGCCCGATAGGGCTTTATAGGTCAAAACCAGCACTTTGTGCCCAGAAACACACTGGCTGCCACTGGGCCTGTTTCAACAGGAGGACTGTCTGAGCCCTGGTCTTTATGGTGTTTTTATGGTGGGCTGAGAAAGTTGGGCCATATGTTTTTACTCCAGCAGACACAACAACATAGCCAATCTAGGATACTGATGACTGTTTGAAGCATAAAATAGCAAAATAGGAACAAAAACTGATGAATACATTATAAAGAGTTTTAAGTTTTATAACTGAAATCTTCCTAAAGAATTTTCTAAATGCCTAACAAATTAACATGCATTGATCAACAAATATTCGTTCCAACAATAACTTGAGTCTAATGTGCCACCAAATCTAATGCGCACCTCAATTTTCGAAATCCTCAAATCCCAAAATATTTACCATATTTTGTGAATCTAATGTGCACCCTACTTTTGGGAAGGTAATTTAGTCAAAAAAGGTGAGCATTAGATTCACTAAATATGATACTTAATAAATTAATCCTAACAAAACTTCTTAATAAATGAAATTAAACCCTACGCAGAAGTGGCATATACTACCTCACCAATTATCAAGAAAACAACAAACACAACAGCAACAAGAATTTGATTAGACAAACGGATACTTTTGCCTAACATTGCCAGATTTGTAATAATAAATGTTCAAGGCGAATTTGGGTCATGAAAACCCAGAAAAGTTTTTTTTTTGTCATGTCAGAAGCGACTTGAGAAACTGCAAGTCACTTCTGGTGTTAGAGAATTGGCCATCTGCAAGGACGTTAACCAGGGGACAACCGGATGATTTGATGTTTTTATCATCCTTGTGGGAGGCTTCTCTCATGTCCCCGCATGAGGAGCTAGAGCTGATAGAGGGAGCTCATCCGCCTCTCCCCGGATTTGAACCTGCGACCTGTTGGTCTTCAGTCCTGCGGGCACAGGGGTTTAACCCACTGCGCCACTGGGGGTTCCACAGAAAAGATATTGTAAATCTGGAAATGTTGAAGAAATGAGCAATCAAGCTAAACAGGATGTTTGTGCATCAGAGACCACGAAGAAAAAATGGCTTTAAAGGGGGGGATTAGAAACAATAGTGAAGGATAGTCTATCAGTGGCTCTTAATCCACTGCAGTGAAGAGGATGCTGGTCAAAATGGACCCTACTTGAATTTAACAAGGATTTTCTTTGTGTTCTTCTCAGTTGCTTTTATTTGTTACACTGTGTCCTCCCTTGTCATCGAGGAGCTCACAGAAGAATACATAGAGTTTAATCTCCCTCTCTTCCTTACATCAACCCCATAGTCTAAACTGTCCAGAGAAATTTTAGTTATCCCAAAATTACAGATGACTGAAGATTTGAACCTGAATTTCCACAATGCACTTTGACTTCTGTATTCACACAATCTGCACACATGGAATGAAAATGCTACATTGAAAAAGAAATCCAAAAAGAAAAGCTTGATTTTGCTCTTTTCTGTAAGGGACACCATTTTACCTCAACACAGTATACAATGGGGCTTGAGAATCCATAGATTTTGGTATCCATAGGGAGGGAAGGCTTGGGACTGAACTCTAGTGGATACTAAGGACTCACTGCATAATGCAGCTTTAGCCTAACACTGCTTCTTACAAGTTCTTCTTGTGTTATCTGATATTTGGAGACTAAAAAAGGTAAAGGTTTTCCCCTGACATTAAGTCCAGTTGTGTCCGACTCTGGGGGGTGGTGCTCATCTCCATTTCTAGGCCGAAGAGCCGGCGTTGTCCATAGACACCTCCAAGGTCATGTGGCTGTCATGACTGCATGGAGCGCCATTACTTTCCCGCTGGAATTGTACCTATTGATTTACTCACATTTGTATGTTTTTGAACTGCTAGGTTGGCAGAAGCTGGGGCTAAAAGTGGGAGCTCACATCGCTCCCCAGATTGGAACCTGTGACCTTTCAGTCAACAATTTCAGCAGCTCAGCAGTTTAACCCACTGTGCCAACAGGGTCTCAATATTTATTCAGTATGTCAGGAGCCATACTTGTGCTCATTCACTACAACTGCTTTTTCTTTCTGTCTGTCTCTTTTCTACAGACCACCATTTTGAGTAGCACCTCTCTAAACCACACAGGTTGTCAATTATCTCTTCTATAGTATTATGGCACACTGGGGGAAAAGCCCAGTTACTATACCCCCTTCCTTTTCTTTCTGTAACTGATCTTCTAATCTCATCACACCACATATGTATAAACCAACATCATTACTTTATCCGTAATTAATGTACCCTTCCTTCACAGGTTTGAATCACACCCTATATATAAAGCAATTTCCTCCTCCTCCTCCTCCTCCTCCTCCTCTTCTAGTATTTATTTATACCCTGCTTTATCTCTCCTGCAGGAGACTCAAACTGGCTTTAGAGGTCTCCAAGTGCAGTTGAACACCATCTTGCTTCAGCCTTTATCCAACATAACCAACAGTCAGGATTCATAAAGGATGCTGTCCAAGAACCACAAAACCATGATATACGGCAGTGTTTCTCAAACTCTACTCTTCCAAGTGTTTTGGACCTCGGCTCCCAGAAATCTTAGCCAGCTTACCAGCTGTTAAGAATTGTGGGAGCTGAAGTCCAAAACATCTGGAGGAGCAGAGTTTGAGAAGCACTGATATACTGTCTCATCAAGGCCAAATACATTAATATGGTAGGAGCACCCGAACCTTTCTAGCTGCCCTCTTGTCTCATAGTGTCTGATTACACTTAATGATGGCAACAGTTTCTATCAAACACAGTTCCTTACCATCTTTACCTGCCTGGCTTTTAAATTAACTTGGGAATCCAGATTGCAGAATGCAGCTGAACCACAAATACTGAGAAATCTTCAGGCTGTGAAAGGTCAGCAAAGCACTGTGAAACATTCACAGATAGACAACAAACAGATTCTATGAGCCATTCTATAATTCAAAGGTATTGCTTTTTGCTGACCTACCTTATTAGTAAGATGAACTTCTTAACTAGAGTTTCTGAGATGACTTTATGCTTCCCCTGTAACTTTACAACTTCAAGACTATTTGGAGGCAGAGAGAAAGAAAAGCCCAGCTGATAAAGGTAGAGCTCAAATCAGGACAAAGATGTCATATTTTCTGGGGGGAAATGGAAGGGCTGTTGGAAGTTGTCTCTCCATGTATTTATTCATTTGCCAATTATTTATCATCTGGCACAACTTTTGGTCTCTGTGTTCCTGCTGGCAACATTCCAAGTTCTGGTCTAGCTTTTCCAAAGACCTCTGAAGAGAAGGAGTTACACACAGAAGCTAGGGATTTCAATGTGTCATAATCACGTTAGACTGGATACAAGATGAAAGGAACTGCACACAGTGCCCCTAAATCTACCTTGACAGTGTCCTGTTGAAACAAATCACTCCGTATGTCATCATCTCCATCTCAAAAATGGTACCCAGGAAAAGCATTCTCAAAAATCTATCCATCTACTAAACTACATTGAATTAAAACATTCTTGATTGATTTATCAAGCCAGTCACACTCCTGACAATAATTCCACTGCAGACCCAGAAAACAATTTGGTCAACCCCACTCACACTGCCCTCCTTCCTCCCCTTAGTTTAGAGTTTGTCAATATAAGTAAAGGTAAATGTTCCCCTGACATTAAGTTCAGTTGTGTCAGACTCTGGGGGTTGGTGCTCATATCCATTTCTAAGCCGAAGAGCTGGTGTTGACAATAGACACCTCCAAGGTCATGTGGCTGGAATCACTGCATGGAGCACCGTTACATTCCCTCTGGAGTGGTATCTATTGATCTACTCACATTTGCATGTTTTCGAACTGCTAGGTCGGCAGAAGCTGGGAATAACAGCGGGAGCCCACACCGCTCTCTGGATTCCAACCAGCAACTTTTTGGTCAGCAAGTTCAGCAGCTCAGCGGTTTAACCCACTGTGCCACCAGGGGCTCCTAACTATACTGTGACATTATTACTTAATACGAGCTCTTTTCTGGTCTTCTTTTCACTTCCTTGTTTGTAGCAATTAAAATACAAACACACACATTATATCATCAACAACAGTACCTAGCCTTGCAATATACAGGTTTTTCAGACACAGGGTCAGTTGGATTAGCCCATACACCATGTTTTTAACAACCACCAGCCAGATGCTTCAGGGATACTCCCAATGGTCAGAATTCCTGACCATTGGTCAAGCTGGCTAGGGCTCCAGGGATTTGGAGGCCCAAACAGCTGGAGATTGTGCAGGTCTACAGCAAAACAGCAGTCTTCACTTGGCTTGTTCTGTAGAATCTGATTTTTATATATGCTGACCATGAACATGGAAGTACAACTGAACAAATGCAGGTAATGTCCTGTGAGCATTTTTTCATACACTTTAAAAATCCTCATGATCTGTTCATGCCTCTCGTGGAAGAGAACTCTACAACTATGAGAGCCCTATTTTGGAATAAAGTCATTTTATCTTTTATCTATTGATCTCAGCTCCGAAGAAAACACAAAAATACAGCACAACCTACATAATGGTGCAACCCATACCCATGGTTCACTTATCTGTGTCAAGGGGGAAATTGCCTCTTCAGGAATTTGCTAGGTTCTCCAAGCAATTCAATGGTTTACTTCCACTTCTACCAGAAATTATGACAGAGTTGACTTGGAGGCCCTAGCAAATTCCTAGAGAGGATACATCTTTAGAGATCTCTAGGTCCTACAATGTAACTATCCTATGCTGGGATCATAAGTGAGGCAATCCATTAGCATTAGGTCATATCTGTAATTTCATGTGACATCTCTCTCACAGGAGTCTTACTGTATTCAAAATACACCTTTTCCCTATATATTTATAAGAAAGTATTAGAAGGAAATGTTTCACAGGTTAGAATATGGTTTTAATTACTGTCTTTCTGATACACAAGCAGACAATGATTTATGGTTTTGCATACGAAGTGTTACTTTGAGTATAAAAAATATTTAAAGGAAAATTTGATTTCAGCCCAAAAGGTTATGATGTATGTTTTCCAGGAGGAACATGCAGAAGAAACCTTTATATCTATTCTGTTTTTATTTTATTACATTTTAAAACAACCCAATAACCAAAGCTCTCTAGGGAGTGTGCAAATTAAAAACACAAGAAAAGCCTGCAATAAAAGAAACCAGATAAATCAAGGCAATATTAGCAGCAGCATATTAAAATCAAGAATCAATACTGGAAGCAAAAATAAACAATGTAAAGATCTAAAACCATTGAAAAGTATCTAAAGTAGTTTTTTTTACAAAGTTTGTATACAATCATAATTTAGAAAGGAATATGGGATGTAGAGTTCAATTCTCACTCAATGGAGGTTCTCCAGCTAAAGCACATGTGTCAAACTCAAGGCCCTAGGGCCAAATTTGGCCCTTCATGTCATTTTATATGTCTCTCCAGATGCTGAACTATAACTCCTGTATTCCTCATCATTAAATATCATGACTACAGCTGATGGGAGTTGTGAAACAGTAACATCTGAAGGCTGCAGTTTTTTTCTGTTTAGTCAGGAGAGTGGAGTCCAAATTTAGATCAAGGCTTATGGATATGATACCTGACTTTAAAATGTCCTTTAACTTTTCCTCAACCTCAGAGCCACAAGTGATGTTGGATTCCAGCCCAGCTTACCTGTCCAAACGTATCTCCCTCTACGAACCCCCATGGACCTTAAGATCATCTGGAGAGGCCCTGCTCTCGGTCCCACCACCATCACAGTCACATTTGGTGGGAACAAGAGACAGGGCCTTCTCGGTGGTGGCCCCTTGGAAATCAGATCTGCCCCCTCCCTTATGACCTTCTGGAAGAAGCTCTAACCTTGGTTATGGTATCAAGCTTTCACAGAATCCTTTTTTTAATGGACTGTTTTTAGCTGACAGCAATGGATTGATTTGGAAGACGACGTGAAACGGTGAACTGTTTTAATGTATTTATAATTGTTTTAATGTATGCTAAATGTATATTATGCTTTGTTTTTATTGTTCAGCACCAAATGGTACCTGTTGGTAGCCATCTCGAGTCCCTTTTCGGAGGTGCGAAGGACGGGATAGAAATGCTCCTAATAAATAAATAATAATAAATAAATTCTCATTATCCCCAGTCTGCAAGGCAGATAATCAAAAGTGATGACAGTTGTCATTCAATAACATCTAGGGACCCAAATTGGGTAAAAACTAAAGAGTATCAACATTATTTTTTTAAAAGTACTTGGCCCTATGTTTCCATAGATTCTCCATCCATGGATTCAACAGCCCTTTGAAGGCAACCATAAAGCTGATGTGGTCCTCGATGATAGTGAGTTTGACATCCCAAAGGATCCTTCACAGGGAGCTGCCTAGTCTCTTTTTGAAGACATTCAGAAAAGAAGACCCTGCCACCTCTTGAGGCAATTGGTTCCACTGCCTAACTGCTTTTACTGCCAGGAATTCCCTTCTAATGTTCAATTGAAATCTACCCTCCTGTAAGGTAAATTAGGTAGAGCTGTATTGAAGCAGCAAAGAAAAATGCTTCAGGTATATAAAGAGTGCTATCATGTCAATCTTCTCTTCATCAAGCTGAACATGCCCAGCTCCTTCAAACTCTTCTTTTATGCTTTGCTCTCCATGCAACAGATCACCCTCCTTGCCCTTCTCTGAACTCTTTCCAACTTGTCTATATCCTTTTTAAAAAGAGGTGTTACAACTGAGCACAGATGACACTTGATCAGTGCAGAATATAGGGGAACTATTACTTCCCTTGAGTTGGAAGCTTTTAATACAGGCAAAGGTAGGATTTGTCTTTTTTGCTACAGCAACACCCAGCTATTCAACTTAAGATCAACAATGATCCCAAAAACCTTTTTACATGTAATACCACTGAGTCAAGAATCCCCCATCATGTTCATTTCATTTCTGTGGCCTATATATAGCATTTTATTAGTCTCTAATTAATTTTATTTTATTAATTTCAGCTAAGTTTTCAAGTTTATAAAGGTCCTGTCTTCAGTGTGTCAGCTACTCCTCCCAGTTTTGTGTCATATGCAAATGTGACAAAAATTCCCACTATCACATCACTGAAATCTTTGATAAAAAATACTGAAAAAGAGTGTTGATCCCATGAGTGAACCCTGTGGCATTCCATGGTAAAACAGCTTCCACTCTGAAACACAGTCACTGATGACACTTCTGATCATGGTTTTCCAACCAATTACAGAGTCATCTGATGGTGTTTCCATACATTCCACATTTAGTCAGTTTGCTAATAAAAATATCCTGTGTGACATTATCAAATGTTTAGCTGAAATCAGGATAAATTATATTCACAGTATTCCCACTATCTACTAAACTAGTAACCAGGCCAAATTCATGTTGGATACTATTACTCACTACATCAGTGGTGCTCAACCTATTGGTCCCCAGGTGTTTTGGCCTACAATTCCCAGAAATCCTAGC
The DNA here is from genome assembly GCF_037176765.1 of Anolis sagrei. Lineage (NCBI taxonomy): Eukaryota > Metazoa > Chordata > Lepidosauria > Squamata > Anolidae > Anolis > Anolis sagrei. The sequence continues at coordinate 138,794,746 of NC_090021.1, read as the reverse complement.
CAGTTTACCAGCTGCTATGATTTCTGGGAGTTGAAGGCCAAAACATCTGATGACCCACAGGTGGAGAACCACTGCACTACATTGTCATCAAGAAAGTTGATTATTCCTGTACAATCCATTCTAACATTTTTCTTTGTATTAGGTCAAGCTGACTGGTCTGTAGTTTTCTGGTTCTTTTTTGCCTTTTTTTAAACAGAGAGGCAATAAGGGTTCTCAGAAATGATGGTATGTGGTTCTACAAGTATCTCTGCACGCTTCTTCCATACTCCAAACACACAGCTCACCTTCTGCTCTCTCCTCAAAGAGAGGAATACTCAGAGTTAGTTTTTGCTACTGCCTTCCTTTGAAATGAAGGCTACAGCATATGGTATTCATTGGCGATCTTAGCTTCCAAGACCAGACAAAGAAGACCTGGAACCATAATGTAAGCAAGGTGCTCTGGAGAGAACATTTCACAAATGAGGCAGCATCACAGAAAAGACCTTCTTTCCCTTTGTAAGTGACACCTTGTGACTTTTGGGAGCATCATATGAAGATCTTTCATTTCAAAGGCCAGGCTAGCTATTATAGAAAATGCTTTATCTGTGGATTGGCTCCAGAGAAAGGATTGGCATGTGAGGTCATATTAACCAGCACTGGTTTTAACTAATTGCTTTTTTCTGACTCTGGACTCAATGCACTAACCCATAGGCATATAGAAGAATATATGAAAATATAGTTCTGGCCAACAGCAAGTCTCTAGGTTGTCAGGAATGATTAATTCCTAGACCTATTTGGAGATTCCTAGTATATTGTTAATGTCTTCCATTCAAGAACTAACCAAGCTAATCTTTCCTTAGCTTCTGAAATCACAAGAGATTGTGGTGGTTTAGGATGTTATATTGGTATGATGAAAACAAATGATTACCAAAGAATGAATAACTGTTATATTGCCTCCTTTATTGGTAGGGTTATAGATGTCATTGGGGGGGGGGGGGGTAAGCCAATGGGTTTTAATTTTTATTTAAACCTTTTTAAATCTACACTTGTAGCCTAAATACCTTCAAAGGTACCAGATTTTGTCTGATCTTGGAAATTAAGCAGGGGCAACCCTGGGCAGCACTTGGATGGTAGATCTCAAAAGAATGCTTCAGATGAATGTTGTGAAAATCACATTTGAAAATTCCTTCCAGAAGAAGACCTATGAAATTCATGGGGTCAGCATAGGTCTACAGGCAACTTGAAAGGTGTGCCACACACACATTTGCTACTTATTTGCAAATTTTTATAAATTGTTTTGATCTGAAATTGAAAAGCAGGGTATGAGAAGAATAAAACAAAATAAACACAGAAAGGTACATGTAATATTTATATGATCCATGAAACAGATGTTTAAATAGCTATACTTTCAAAAAATCACCTAAAACTAGTAATTACTGGAGCTTGATGAGCTTCTGAGGAAAGTGTATTGATCGGCCACAACTATCAAAGCTACTGTGAGGTCAAAGAAAACCCACAGAGTTGCACTGAGTATAGGTCATCCTTCCTCAGAATAGGTCATAATCACAGAAAACAACCAAGGTAGTTTTAGTTCAAAAAGTAGTCTGAAGCCACACTGAGCCATACAGTCTGAAGTCATACTGAAACAGACCCAATTAATCCGTTTCGTCCAGACATTCCCTGAGCTGATCAGTAACAACTTGGTATGACAAACTTTCCCAGAAAAAGCATAATTATTTTCCTACTTCTAGATCCTGTCAAAGTTTAATTAGAGTAGTTTGATCACTAATTTTTAAAAAGATGTTGATACCATTCCCAGCCTGAATGAGGAATTTACAATCTCTCAGACCCAGTTGGACAGTACTTCAATAAATCCAATAGGGGAATGGTCAAGCATCCAACTGGTTGGCTGAGCTTGATTAAATATAATGTTGGGTTGTAATCAATGAGGAGAGATTGGATTTGTTATGTGGGTCTCTCCACTTGCATTGTTCTCAGTTTAAGTGCATCGACTCTCTAAGGAAAAAGGATACATAGATATTTTTGTTTCAACCACACAAGGGATCCTTAGTATCCTATAAAAGTACTTTTAACATTTTAAAACACACGACAATGAAAAGGGCAATATATTTTCTTTTTAAAAAAACAACTATTGCTACATGCAAAAAAGACTATTTGTAATAATAATAATAATAATAATAATAATAAGAAAAAGGACTTCTGAATCCAGACTGACAGAGTTTTGGAGAACAATACTCCTGACCTTGTGATTTTGGGGGGGGGGGGGGGGGGGGAACCAGCATGGACTGTCATTGCTGCAATCCCAGGTGACAGCAGAATCAACGAGAAGCAACTGGAAAAGCTTACACGATATGAGGATTTAAAGATCAAACTGCAAAGACTCTGGCACAAGCCTGTTAAGATGGTCCCAGTGGTGATCGGCACACTGGGGGTAGTGCCTAAAGACCTTGGCCTGCACTTAAAAACAATTGGCGCTAACAAAATTACCACCTGTCAGCTGCAAAAGGCCACCTTACTCGGATCTGCATGCATTATTCGCCAATACATCACACAGTACTAGATACTTGTCCGACGTGTGATCAAATACAAAAGCCAGAGTGATATTTTTGTAATGCATCTAATAATAATAATAATAATAATAATAATAATAATAATGCCAAATGGACAAGGAAAAAACATGGCTGTGGCTCACAACCAACAATGGCATGCAATACACAGATAAGGTAACATCCTTCCCCGTTTTATCTCTGGTGTCTGGAAGTGATCTTCAACTTCCAGCCATGGGTGGTGCTCTTGTTCCATTTTCCATTCTGAGGAGCCTGCTGTTCATAGACATCTACGATTTTTTCCTGGCATGTCTATATGGGGCACGCTTTTACCTTTTTGCCGAGGCGGTATTGATTGATCTACTTGCATTGCATGCTTTCGAAGTGCTAAGTTGGGCTAGGGCTGACAGTCAGGACGTCACCCCGACTCACGGCTTCAAACTGCTAACCCTCCGGTCATCAGCTTTTCCTGCAGCTAGCTGTTTTAATATACATTTTTATTTGTTGCCAAAAAGAGTATCACTCTGGTGTGCCTCCTAATGGAGGACATGCCAAAGTTGGGCTACAATTACAGAGAGGGCATTATATTTCATTGTAGAATAATATACTTTGAATTCCCACTTGGCCATGAAACCTACTGAGTGATTTTGGGTATGTCATTCTCTCAGAGGAAGGCAATGGCAAACCTCTTCTGATAAAATCTTGCCAAGAAAACCCTATGATGCAGTCGTCATAGGTTGGAAATGGCTTGAAGGCACACAAAAATTATAGAAGGAATACACAGGAGGTCATAGTCTGATTATCTTAATGCACAGACATGCAGATTTGAACGGTGCGTTAGGGTTATAAACATGAATTTTGGAACCTTGGATTTGGTTCAGTAGGCAATAGCTAGCTAATGCTACTCTATCAGGGGCTGTGGTGGCGCAGTGGGTTAAATCTTTGTGCCGGCTGAACTGCTGACCTGAAAGTCTGTGGTTCAAATCTGTGAGATGGGAGCGAGCCCCATCTGTCAGCTCCGGCTTCCCATGAGGGGACATGGGAGAAGTGTCCCATTGGATGGTAAAACAACCAGGGTGTCCCCTGGGCAACAGCCCTGCAGACGGTCAATTCTCTCACACCAGAAACGACTTGCAGTTTCTCAAGTGGCTTCTGACATAATAAAAAAGCTGTTAAATAATTTGGCTTCAGCAATTTTGATCAACTATAATTCTAACAGCCAAACTGAGTACTACTTTGAACTAAATTCAGTCCTTGGATTTAAAGATTCAGCCTGGTTACCTTCCTGGATCACACACACTCCAACTTTTTGGAATCCATTATATTTTATGCTTTGAAAGATCATACACAGAAAGCCGAGGGAATAAATAGAATGTTCTAATGCAAAACATCTTTTGCTTTAGGGAATATTCTCATAATAATTGCAAAGCATACTCTGTTTTTATGTGTAAGCGTGCACACACACAATATTTACATGTGTGTAAGAGAGACTGAAAGTGGGAGGGAGGAAGAGAAGATTATATGTAATTGAATGAAGAAGCAAAACCAGTTCTTGCTTTCTGGACTGATGCTTGACATTTTAACATGTTTAGTCAACAGCTTTATTCTTAGTTTGTGTCAGTGTGTAGCTGGCTGTTATCTCTACATTCTCCATCACAGATCATTGCTTTTTTATTGATCAGGCTACCCTCTTTTGGAGGAGGAAAACACTATTGATTTTATCTCCTGGTTATTTTTTCTTTCGAATGGAAAGACAATGCCTGAAGAACTTGAGGGTCAATGCAAACTACCCTAATGAACTAACATCGCAGACTTAACTACAAAATTAAGCATTTCTGATAAGTCTCAAAAGCACATTCCTGGTTTTTTTCTGGCTGAAACATCCACACATGCTCATGTTAACTGTTATGTCAAGCCTACAATGTTTGAATTACTGTATGTACTAGTGTATGTATCATTTGAAAATAAATGTATAAAACTTTTGAAATCCTTGTTACCTTTGGCTTTCATAGCATTTATCTGTGAAGCTACATTTAAAAGCTGACGGGCACAGGCAACTATCAGTTCCACTCTGCTTACCATTTGCTTTGAGGGTGCTCAGTACTTTTATGGATCAGTGGACTTTTGTTCCGAAGCTGAAGCATTACCACTAGAAATACCAGGTTTGGAAATAACTGTATTTGCCCTGAAGAAGTTTTAAGTCAACTATAAATTGCATTTGATATAAAAAAAAGCTGTGAAAATGCTGGAAAGAGTACGGAGTTTCAGAATGATCCATAGTTTGGGATCCTGTGAAATCATAGGCACATTACCCTACAACTTTTGCTCCTGAAAGCATAGGCCAGAACTACATGTGAAACCCAAAGCGATTGATATCCGTTTCTGCTAGATCACAGATAGAAGATGTCTTTGAACACTGGGACCTGCTCACTCTCACAAGGGAAATCTCTTGAGGAATGGGATGTCCTGGAATATGCTGCAGACAGAGCCAATGCTAGCATTGGAGCCATACTGTGTTTTTTGTCAGTGCCACCCCTTCCTCATCTTATCCATCTCTTGTTTCCTCCCTTCCTCTACATCTTTTCCTTCCTCAAATTGTGTTGTAGCAAAAGTCTCTCAAACTCAATTATCACAGACAAAATACTTGTTGGGGCTATTTAGGCCATTATTAAAGGGGCTGTAGTAGCACAATGGGTTGAACCGTTGAGCTGCTGAAATTGCTGACCAGAAGGTTGATAGTTCAAATCAGCGGGATGGGGTGAGCTCCCACTGTTAGCTCCAGCTCCTGCCAACCTAGCAGTGCAAAAACATACAAATGTGAGATGATCAAAAAGTACCGCCTCAGCTGGAAGGTAAACGGTGCTCCATGCAGCCATGCTGGACACATGACCAGGAGGTGTCTACAGACAATGCAGACCCTTTAGCTTAGAAATAGAGATGAGCACCACCCCCAGAGCCAGACACGAAGGGGAAGCCTTTAGCTTTATCTCTGTGTCTGTGTTTCATTGTTTTTGAGGCACTGAATGTTTGCCATGTGTCTCTGTATATGCTGGAATCCGCCCTGAGTCCCCTTGAGGAGACAGGTCAGAATAGTGTTGTTGTTGTTGTTACTGAACATTTTCCCTGCATTTCCATTTTTGGAAATCTCACATGTCTAGTTCAGGAATGTTTCCCCATACGCAAAACAGCATGTTCACCCTTACTTTCTTGTAAATAGGCATCCATGGTTTTATCCATTAATCCCTCATACATTTTAGCTGCTTTTATACACCAGAAAGGCAACGGTCAAGCAAAGATGTTAGCTACCACCACTCAAAGTCTTCTATTTTCCATCTTCGGAGCTTGAAGTCTCCATACTGTCGCACACTAGTCCTTGATGAAACAGATCTAACAGAATCTGCCTACAAAATGTTATGCAGACTGACCAGATTGGGCTACGGAAAGTTTATGCTCTCTTCTGGATGTAACAGATCTCTAAACACAAGAAAGAGGTCTTCTTGATGACTCTATGCCAGGCATGGGAAAATTGCAGCCCTCCATGTGGTTTGGATTTCAACTCCAAGAAATCCCAGCTAGTTTACTGGCTGTTAGGAATTGTGGGAGTTGAAGTCCAAAACACCTGGAGGATTGAAGTTTGCCCACGTCTGCTCTATACAGATGCAGTGGTGATAAACAATATCTGCAGAACAGGCTTTCAAATGGCTGCTGTTCTGGTCTTACCACTTCCCATCATATGCTAATAATTAATTGATAGGCATATAGCAGTGGTTCTCAACCTGTGGTCCCCAGATGTTTTGGCCTTCAACTCCCAGAAATCCTAACAGCTGGCAAACTGGCTGATATTTCTGGGAGTTGTAGGCCAAAACACCTGGGGACCCACAGATTGAGAACCACTGGCATATAGCATAGGAAGAGGCTTAAGAAGTTATGTCATCAATCGACTATATAAAAGCAAAGTTCCCAATATCTCAAGCAAGCCACTAAAGCTATGTCTTCCAAGGTACTGTGAACCCAAATATCACCTTGGCTAAATTTTCCCTCAAAGCTCCATGACCAAATCCTTAGCTACAGTTTGTCATGATGACAAGACTAATAAAACTAGGCATGCCCCTCACCCCATCTTTAGAGGCTGTTGTCCCAGAGAAAGAAGTTGATTTACTATATGGAAAAATACAAAACAAAAGAGAAGAACCTGTACTATTTTGTTTGCCGGTAATTCATTCAGACACTGGTTTAATTCTAGACTATGATGGCTACGAACCATGGTTTAGCTTTTTGCATCAGAGCTATGCATATTTCTATCTTTAGAGTTAAAATGATTTTTCTCTCTCTTGTCATTTAAAACAGTAATCGTAGTAAAATCAGCAATGAAGACAGAAAGTCACAGCATATAAATGCTTGCTGTATTGTTAAAAGACTCATGCCTAGAAAAATTACATGATTTTAAAGTGCATTTAGTAACAAACTGGGAACAATGATTAGAAATACTTACTTACTTACTTACTTACTTAGGCGATCCCTCGTTGGACGAGTAAGATGGTCTTCCATTATGGGTTTCCTTGTGGGTCCGCATGTGGCTGTGGAGCCCTATTCTTGCTCTGCATCTTCTTCCGCAGTGAGGGCATTGGTTTCCAGGTGGAAGGCGGTCCCGGTCGGGGTTGGCTTGACGCGCCTTCCTCCTGGCACGTTTCTCTCTTTCACCCTCCACTCGTGCCTCCTCGAATTCTGCAGCACTGCTGGTCACAGCTGACCTCCAGCTGGAGCGCTCAAGGGCCAGGGCCTCCCAGTTCTCAGTGTCTATGCCAGAGTTTTTAAGGTTGGCTTTGAGCTCATCTTTAAATCTCTTTTCCTGTCCACCAACATTCCGTTTTCCGTTCTTGAGTTCGGAGTAGAGCAACTGCTTTGGGAGACGGTGGTCAGGCATCCGGACAACGTGGCCTGCCCAGCGGAGTTGATGTTGGAGGACCATTGCTTCAATGCTGGTGGTCTTTGCTTCCTCCAGCACGCTGATGTTTGTCCGCTTGTCTTCCCAGGAGATTTGCAGGATTTTCCGGAGGCAGCGCTGATGGAATCGTTCCAGGAGCTGCATGTGACGTCTGTAGACAGTCCACGTCTCACAGGCATATAGCAGGGTTGGGAGGACAATAGCTTTATAGACAAGCACCTTGGTCTCCCTACGGATGTCCCGGTCCTCAAACACTCTCTGCTTCATTCTGGAAAATGCTGCACTGGCAGAGCTCAGGCGGTGTTGTATTTCAGCGTCGATGTTGACTTTGGTGGAGAGGTGGCTGCCAAGGTAGCGGAAATGGTCGACATTTTCTAATGTTACGCCATTAAGCTGTATCTCTGGCATTGGAGAGGGGATGGCTGGTGACTGCTGGAACAGCACTTTGGTTTTCTCGATGTTCAGTGACAGGCCAAGCTTTGTGTATGCTTCTGCAAAGGTGTTTAGAGTGGCTTGTAGATCTTCTTCTGTATGCGCACAGACGACATTGTCATCAGCATACTGGAGTTCTATAACAGATGTTGTTGTGACCTTGGTTTTGGCTTTCAGTCTGCTGAGGTTAAATAGCTTGCCGTCTGTCCGATAGATGATTTCCACTCCGGTGGGAAGCTTCCCATCAACAAGGTGTAGTATCATGGCGATGAAGATGGAGAATAAAGTTGGGGCAATAACACATCCCTGTTTGACACCCGATTCCACCTTAAATGGGTCACTTTGGGAGCCATTGCTATCCAAGACTGTTGCCATCATGTCATCGTGGAGGAGCCGCAGGATGTTCACAAATTTGCTTGGGCACCCGATTTTTTGGAGGATGGTCCAGAGAGCGCTGCGATTCACTGTGTCGAATGCCTTTGCAAGGTCGATGAATGCCATGTACAGAGGTTGGTTTTGTTCCCTGCATTTTTCTTGGAGTTGTCGTGCAGTGAAGATCATGTCCACAGTTCCTCTGGAGGGGCGGAAGCCGTTCTGGGATTCTGGGAGGGTGTCTTCTGAGAGGGGCAGAAGGCGGTTTGCAAGGATTCTTGCGAGGATTTTCCCAGCGGAGGTTAGAAGGGAGATACCTCGATAGTTTCCGCAGTCTGTTCTTTCCCCTTTTTTGAAGAGGGTGATGATGGTGGCATCCTTGAAGTCTGCTGGGATAATCTCGGTCACCCACACTTTTTCTATGAGCTGGTGGAGTTGGTGTGTCAGCGCAGGTCCTCCCTCTTTAAAGATTTCAGCAGGGATCCCATCCGGTCCGCTGGCTTTGTTGTTCTTTTGTTGGCTGATGGCATTGCTGACTTCTTCCAAACTAGGCACTGCTGCAAGCTCATCCCTGGTTTGTTGTTGCGGGATTTGTGAGAGGACCTCTTCGGCCACACTGGAGCTGCGGTTTAGGAGGCTTTGGTAGTGTTCTTTCCAACGTAGTGCAATTGACTTTTGGTCCTTCAGGAGTTTGGTTCCGTCTGATGAGCGTAGAGGCTGTATGCCATGGTTTCTTGGCCCATAGATGACCTTTGTGGCTTTGAAGAATCCTTGAGCATTATGGGTATCTGCCAGGTGTTGGATTTCTTCAGCCTTCTTTGTCCACCAGATGTTCTTGAGTTCTCTTGTCCTTCTTTGGACCTCAGCTTTTGCACTGGCGTAGATCTTTTTCTTAGCAGCACAGTTGATGTCTCTCTGCCATGTTTGGAAGGCTTTCCTTTTCTTGTCGATTAGCTGTTGGATCTCGATGTCATTTTCATCAAACCAGTCTTGATGTTTCTTGGCTTGGTATCCAATAGATTCTTCGCAGGCTTGGATGATGGAGGTCTTCAGTTTGTTCCAGTGTTCCTCAACATTTTCGGGGTGTACTGTGGGTAGATGGTCCTTGAGTGCTGTTTGGAGATGGGCTCGCCTGGAGGGCTCTTGAAGGGCTTGGGTGTTCATTTTGCGCCTTGTCTTTCTTCCTTGGAGTCTGCGCTTGGGGGCAATCTTGATAGCCATCGTGGATCGGATTAGCCTGTGGTCGGTCCAGCAGTCGTCAGCACCTGTCATGGCTCTTGTGAGGAGTACGTCACGGCGGTCTCTGGCACGTGTGATTACATAGTCTAAGAGGTGCCAATGCTTTGACCGTGGGTGCTTCCATGATGTCTTGAACTTGTTTTTCTGGCGGAAGAGCGTGTTGGTGATGACAAGGTTGTGCTCCGCACATTTGGTGAGAAGCAGGATGCCATTCGAGTTGCTGTTTCCAACCCCGTCTTTTCCTATGGTGCCTGGCCACAGGTCGAAGTCTCGCCCGACTCTTGCATTGAAGTCCCCCAGGAGAATGATTTTGTCCTCCTTAGGTATCCCCGATAGGACGTTGTCCAGCTGACAGTAGAATTTCTCCTTGATGTCTTCATCAGCGTCTAGTGTTGGTGCATAGGCACTTATGATGGTTGCCCGTTGGTTTTTGGCAAGATCAATTCGGAGGGTTGAGAGTCGTTCGTTGATGCCAGTGGGTGCTTCGGACAGATGTTTCACCAGATCATTCCTGATGGCAAAGCCAACTCCGTGCATTCTTTGGTCTTTTTCGGGCAGTCCCTTCCAGAAGAAGGTGTAGCCTCCTTTTTCTTCCTTCAGCTGTCCCTCTCCTGCTCTCCGGGTCTCCTGAAGGGCTGCTATGTCGATGTTGAAGCGTCCCAGCTCCCTTGCGATGATGGCAGTTCTGCGTTCGGGGCGTTCACTGTCACTGTTGTCCATCAGAGTCCGTACGTTCCACGTACCGAAGTTCATTTTTCTTTTTTGGCCGCAGGATGGTGACCCCACTGGACGCGGCAGTCCAGTCAGGGATAAGTGAGGCAGACTATGTTTAGGGCACCTTTTCTAGCCCCCTCCCCGTGTGGGGTGAGCAGAGTGGGTCCTCAATAGGGCTGCTCAGTCGTGGATACAGCTGCCGAACTACTCGACTGCCTCGGACCTTGAGGTAGAACGACTGAGTCCGTACCCACCGCCCATGTGCCAGTCTGTGACTAGGGGCTTCCAGATTTCACAGTCCTGCCCCCGTCGCCACTCGCTGATCGCCATGGGACTTTGGTTGCTTGGTTTTTATTTTCTTTGGAAGACGCCTGTGCGTGGGTTTTTTTAATGTGTGGAGGTCAGTGCACAACTGAACAACACACAGTCTTCACAGATGAGGTTCCACTGGTGATGTAGTTTAACACAATGACCATGGCTTCTCAGTCTGTTGCAGCCTTCTTCCGCCTTCGCAGCCGTTGTAACATGTGCCATGTTATCCTCCGCCTGCTCCGCCGTTGAGGTCTTTGGGTCTTCGGACTGTGCTTGGTCTGGGACCTCCCCCGCGGCCACTCCTGGGAGTGCACGACTCCAGTTGTTGTGCCCACAGGTTCATCGGAACACGCAAGCCCCCTCACCACGACAAGGTGACAGTCCATCGAGGGGGAATGATTAGAAATAAACATGCATACACTGATAACAAGCAACCTGAATGCACACAGATGAATTGTAAGTGCAGTGCAAGTTGCTTATTTTTCTTCAAAGTTAACTTGAGTTGTAGCAAGGCACACTTATTTGTCATTAAATCTGACGTGCAAAGTTCTGCATTAGAACGCCATGGCAATTTTGGCAGGCCAAACGCAAAGAAGATAGGTGTTATACAACTCCACCTACACTTGCTCTTGTCTCAACCAGTCAACTCCCTTAGGGGTTCGATGTAATTTAAAGCTCACTTCATGGGTCTTGCTCCTGATCGGTCAATTATTCCAAATCAGGCAGAATTAAATGTGGCATTTTTGGAATGCGGAATGATGTTAGCAAGTGACCAAAGTGAAACTAATAAACCAATTTCATTCACTGCCCCAGGCAGTTCTCAAAAATTGAAGTCTCGGAGAAGAAAGACTGCTTTATCTGTTTGTTGCACAAACTCTCTTGCAATTTATTATCTTTTAATTCAATTTTTTTATCCAGTGGATAATTCCGGCTGACACTCCAACGAGAATAAAGAAGATGCCAGAGTATACAGCATCCCATATGGCTGGAAGTCATACCAAACATACATTTCTTGAGAGGGAAAGGAGCGCTACATTTTTCTATCATTAAACGCCCGGCTTTTCTCTTGCCAGTTGCAAAATTTATCTAGTAGATGTCAGTGTTGCCAAAATCACTTTAAAATCAACCTTAAACATCAACAGCAGCCACTTCAATTTACTAGAGTGTATCAGGATAGTTTAATCTTCAGCGACATTAAATATGTATTGGGAGCGTCCTATGCTTGCATCTTAAGCCTGGCACACAGGATTTGGAAGAATTGCGTCATGGATAACTTTTAGATCATTTCTAAAAGAAAGTTTTAAATTTATCATTGCATCATTGTCTTAAACAATAAATTTAAAGAGGGGGTTGTGATGGGGGAGAATGCTCCTTCAAGAAATCCTGCTGAAAAGCTACCTCTGCTACAAAGCAATTATCAGGAAACCACCAGAAGATCCAACCAGTCCATACTTCAGGAAATAAAGCCCAAGTCCTCATTGGAGGGAAGGATAGTAGATGCCAAGATGAAGTAATTTGGCCACATCATGAGAAGAAAGGAAAGCTTAGAGAAGACAATGATGCTGAGGAAAATGGAAGGAAAAAGGAAGATCAAGGGCAAGATGGTTGGATGGCATCCTTGAAGTGACTGGCTTGACCTTTAAGGAGCTGGGGGTGGTGACAGCCGACAGGGAGCTCTGGTGTGGGCTGGTCCATGAGGTCACGAAGAGTCAGAAACAACTGAATGAATGAACAACAACAAAGTAGAAACATGCAGTTGTCTTTGACTGGACTAAAAGGATGACAGATGAAAAATACACTAGATGCCCGGTGATGCAGTGGGTTAAACCATTGAGCTGCGGAACTTGCTGACTGAAAGGTCAGTGGTTTGAATCTGGGGAACAGGGTGAGCTCCTGCTGTCAGCCCCAGCTTCTGGCAACCTAGCTGTTCAAAAACTTGCAAATGTGAGTAGATCAATAGGTACTGCTCCAGCAGGAAGGTAATGGCGCTCCATGCAGTCATGCTGGACACCTTGGAGGTGTCTACGGACAACGTCGGCTCTTCAGCTAAGAAATGGAGATGAGCACCACCTCCCAGAGTCAGACACAATTAGACTTAATGTCAAGGGGAAATATTTACCTTATGGTTTGAAAGGATTGTAGTTGAGTAATGCAGCGATCCCGAACTTTTCCTCCTTTGAGGAAAAACACTTCACAGTTTAGAACATCAGCTACAAGAGATACTTCCAAATATGGGGTTGGGGAATTATTTCCCACTCTGCCCCTGCTGTGTAAGGATATTTGATTAGAAAGCTTTTAGTCTAGTTATTAACACTCAGGTTACTAAATCCACCACCAAGTTTTAACTCCACAAAAATAAGGCCATTTCTGTTGACACACTCCGCATCCTCGCATTATGCTTAGCTGTTTGAACAGCTTGTGTGTGGAAAATTAAGCAGAGATTTCTGTTTCCTTTTTTATTTATTTTCAGCTAAGCCGTGTATTTCTGCTCATCAGTGTTTGTATTTCCTCTGAGAATGCAGGTGCCGCATCCTTTATACAAATTGTTCAGGGGATTTGCATCATTACTACCTACTAGACATGCTTCCCCCCACAGAGAGGCTATTAAGCATCTTCCTGTTTGATTTGTCTCTGCTCCCACCCAATAAAAAACATCCCCCTTGTTATTTTCTAGTCTTACACACATAATAGGATCCATTTGGGAATAATGGACAGTATTTTTGCTCTGATTCAAATCTCTTTTGTGTCTACTGAGTCCATTAGCCCACTTCTCCATGGGCAAATTGGTTAGTTGAAATACGGGGATTTAAAAAATACCCGCAACAAACTCCAATGAGGTCTAATGGCAGCTTTTTGGGAAAATTGGGACTCTATCCCACTATAACTCCTTCACATATGAACACAAAGAAAAAAATGTAACAGCTGGAGCCCAGATATTAAGGGTCGATCCCAGCTCTCAATTTTGTTCAATCATCCAAATTGATTACACTCATATCCAATGTCAGACCAGGAAAGGGATCTTGTGATTGTGGTGGGTAGCTCAAAGAAAACAACAAAATGGTGCAAACCTATTTTTAATAAAAGCTGGTCTGCACTGGAGGAAAGGAACTGAACACACAAAATTGCTAGAATCACAACATTTTTATAGGAATCATACTTAGAATAATTTGTGCTATCCTCTTGAAGAAATGGGGGGAAAGGCTGAAAAAGAAAAGCCATAGATGGCAACCACTTCCCATATAAAGAAATATGACAATATGTTTTCTACTTTTTAGTGTAGAAAAAAATTGAGAAAGCAAGAGGTGATCTAAACATACTAATGGCAACAGATACTGACTGATCTCGGAAGCTAAGCAGGGTTAGCCATGGTTGGTACTTGGAAGGGAGATCAGCAACAAATAACAGGCTATATTTCAGAGTAAGGGACAATCAAAACTACCTCTGCATATTCATTGCCTAAGAAAATCCTAGGAAATCCATCAGGTTGCTGTAAGTTGGCTGGCAACTTGAAGGCACAAGAAAGAGGGAATAATAGTGGTGTATAAAATTATGCACTGAGTGGACGGGGAGAACTGTGTCTGATGATCAGCTGCTAATATTTATCCCCATCCCATTTCCCCTGAAAACCCAGATTATTTTCGCAGGAAAAACCCCCCTTTTAAACATTCCAATCTTTTCTCTTCAACATCAACATTTCTAGAAAGCCTAGATCTCAAATTCTCAATTTCCCTCTCTTTTATAAACGTTTAATTTGGTTATATAACAACGGTAACAAAAAGGTTGTACAGTAGGCTCTTGATATCTGGTGAGCTTTAGATCAAACCCCCCCCCCCCCACACACACACACACAAATACCAAAATCCATGGATGCTCAAGTCCTATTATATACCTTATGGTAAAGGTAAAGGTTTCCCCAGACATTAAGTCTACTCAAGTTCGACTCTGGAGAGTGGCACTCATCTCTATTTCTAAGCGTGGCCACATAGAGTACTGTTACCTTCCCACAGAAACAGTACCTATTGATCTACTCACACTTGCATGTTTTCGAACTGCTAAAGGTGGGCCTAACAGCAGGAACTCACCCTGTGCCCTGGATTCAAACCACCAACCTTTCAGTCAGAAAGTTGAGCAGCTCAGCCGTTTAACCTGCTGCGCCAATAGGGGTACCCATACAATGGCATATATAAAATGGGGAAGTAGGGGAAAGAGTTGATTTTCAAGTTGTGCATGGTTGAATCTATGGATTTAGACATCTGTGAATTGTGGATATGAAGAGCCAGCTGTCCCCAAAAAGTTGGCAAAGGATTCTTCGAACACTTCCTGACCTCATGAGATGCAGCTAATAAAAAAGGTTAATGTCTATAAAAGTTTATTCTTAATAAAACTTGCTAGCCTTTAAAGTGTTACAAGACTCTGTGTTGATTACAACATGGTTTGTGATAACATCCTCCTTTTCCAGTACTTTATAGCTATTATTATAGTTATGCAGGTGCTCACTAAGGAATAGTGGATGAATATAACATTGTCGAAGTACTAGCATGCAATATTCAGATTTTTCAATGTAAACGGTTACTTTTTTAAAAACTCTGACAATAGCAGCAGGTAGCCTGGATCACTGACATGAAGGCAAACTGACAATTATAACAAATTGTTGTTTAAATGTAATACTGCATAATCTTCTCTAAAGCTATGCTAGTAAATCTTTGAGATTTTACCAATTTTTCAAAGAACGCTGGGCAATACACATGGTCCGTTTCCAATGTCAATGTTACCTTTATTACAACAGTATTTAAAATACCAGATTGGTCTCTCTTTCAAATTCATTTGGAATTAAAATAGCCTGCTGTTTTGTTTTTTGTTTTTTGTTTTTTTGAGATCAGAATGGACAAATCCAACACATCCTTAGATTTTGTTTTTCATGCTCCTGGGCTTTAGCACAGCAGGTTAATTGTCAGCTGCAGTAAATCTTGCCAGCTGAAAGGTTGACAGTTCAAAGCCCAGGTCAGGTTGAGCTCCTGGCTTTTAGCCCAGCTTCTGCCTATCTAGCAGTTTCGAAAACAGCAATGTGAGTAGATAAATAGGTATCACTTAAGCATGGAGATATTTAAGGTACTCATAAGAAAAGGCCAAAAAAAAAATCCCAGTGATATAACCAAGGAGCTCTTCAGCAGGGAAAGTGAGCAACAGCACCCCTTACGGCCAGAACTGAGCACAGCCTCCAAGATGCCAAAGATAGGAAAGCCTATATATACCTCTATCTATGTACAGTTGTCTGTCTTGAATAACAGCATTAAATGTTTGCCATATATGTGTTCTGTGATTCGCTCTGAGTCCCCTTTGGGGAGAGAAGGGAGGAATATAAACACTGTAAGTAAGTAAGTAAGTAAGTGCTACTGCATTCAATTCACGGTCATACCTGCCCAAGAGTTTGGCTATATATGAAATATGGTAACACTGTGGCCAGGTTGTAGCTTCTTCTACCACATAGCTATTAGACAACACTGCCAGATTATAAGAGGAATGTTCAAAATGTTGTTGTGAAAAATAAAAAAGTACTACCACACCAAGCTGAGTTCATTATTCAGTCATTAGTACAAAAATGCTCACTTTACTCAAGTGGAAACATGATAAGAAAGCAGACAGAAATAAGAAGAAAGAATCAGAAAATGTGAGAGCCTTCAAACCTCACTGTGAGGTTTTGCATAGGTGAAGAGAATATTGGAGAAGAAAGTTGTGTACGAGTTTGCATTTCAAATAGTAACCTTCATCACCATTGTTCAGATGTGCAGTCTAATTGAAGAAAAAAATCTATTTGTAGATTTGCTACCTGTGACTGCTAATGTTGCTTCGGGTCATTTGTGCTCTGCTTCAAGCTCTTTCTTGTATTGTTTAATAGGGTTGCAATATAACCTGGTGCACTGTATTATTGTAACAGCAGTGCAGGACCATGGCATTGATTCCAAGGCACCTACATAATGATGGAGATTAGTTTAATGAGTGTCTTTGTAAAGATTTGAAGAACTGAAACATTGATGTTTGGTACTATGAAGACTCATTAGTTGGTAACCCTTTTCCTATTATTTTGTATTATAATGCACAGAGTACTAATAAGAGGAAAGAAAAAAAGCCCTCCCTTTGAAAGAAGTGCTAGATTTATATTGTTGCTTTCCTTTTTAGATATAATTATTATTCTTGAAAACTTCAGTAGCTCATCAGGATTCTACTGAACTGATTGAACCACAGAGGCAATAAGTAGAAAGTAGCAGCAGGAGCCATAGTTGTTGTTATTTACCCATCCCTCCTCATATATCAAAGACGGGAACTACAACAGATTAAAATACAACACATAACTAGAAACACATAGCCTTCATTTTAAAGAACATATTACAATCTATATTAATAAAAATGTAATGTTCATTAGTGGGATTAACATAATTCAAAACCAACTGGATGAATTGACACGAAATTTGGACATTACACCTCTAACAGACCAACGAGTGACCATCACTTATAACCCCTCCCTCAAAAAAAAAAAGCGAAAAGGACTTAAAATCTAAAAAAGCTAAATGACGAAAAGCTAAATGACAATACAGGAAAAGGGAATAGGGAGGGAGAGAAGGAAGGGAGAGAAGGAAGGAAGGAAGGAGGGAGAGCAAGAAAGAAAAAAATAAAGAAAGGGGAGAAAAAGGGAAAGAAAGAAGGAAAGGAAAGAGGTAGAGAAGGAAGAAAGAAGAGAAAGTGGGGCGGGAAGCAAAGGGGGAAGGAAGGAAAGAGGTAGAGAAGGAAGGAAGGAAGGAGAGAAGGAAAGAAAAAAGGGAAGGAAGGAAGGAAAGAGGGAGCAAAGGAAGGCGGGAAAGAAGGAGAGAAAGAGGGTGGGAAGATTGGTCACAGCAATGCGTGGCAGGTACAGCTAGTACATATTTAAAAAATCCATACTTTTCAATCTGTAATTTAAAATTCCTCTTGATTGACCAGTGTACATGGCTGTTGAAGCTCTTCTGGTAGATCAATCCATAATCAAGGTGTGGCTGAATAAAAAGTCCTTTGGGTGACCATTGCCAGCCTAGTCCAGGCTGGAGTAAACAGTTAATCGGATGGATTATATGAGAGGTGGTGATCCTACAGTTAACTTGGGCCCTGTGGCCCCTGGTGGTGCAATGGGTTAAACCCTTGTGTCAGCAGGATTGCTGAACAAAAGATTGGCGGTTAAAATCCAGGGAGCAAGGTGAGTTCCTATCTGTTAGCTCCAGCTTCTCGTGCGGGGGCATGAGAGAAGCCTCCTATAGGATGGTAAAACATCTGGAGTTCCCTGAGCAATGTCTTTGCAGATGGCCAATTCTCTAACACCAGAAGTGACTTTCAGTTTCTCAAGTAACTACACACACACACACACACACACACAAACCTGGACCTAAACCAGATATGGTAACAACAAAAGGTAACAACTATAAATTTGTTCCTTTCTTAGAAACTAATTGGCAGCCAGTGAAGTGATTTTAATATCAGTGTTATATGATCATTCTTAGCTGTACCAGCAATCAAATTGCCAGTCATGTTTTGAATTAGTTGGAGTTCCCAAATTTGGTACAGAAGTAGACCAATGAATAGTGCAGAAGTCTAGCACTGAGGCCCCTTCTACACTGCCATATAAAATCCAGATTATTTACTTTGAACTTGATTATATGACAGTGTAGACATCACAGTATACAATGGTTTCTTGTGTGAAAATTGCTTATAGTTTAACTGTATGGTTTCAGTAGTGCATGGGTTAAAACAGGGGTCCTCAAACTTTTTAAACAGAGAGTCAGGTCACAGTCCCTCAAACTGCTGGAGGGCCAGTTTATAATTTGGAAAAAAAATGAAAAAATTCCTATGGACACTAAACATATCTTATTTGTAGTGCAAAAAAAACCACTTTAAAATAATACAATAATTAAAATGAACAACTTTAACAAATATAATTTTATTTGTATTTCAATGGGAAGTGTGGGCCTCCTTTTGGGTGATGAGATAGCATTGTTGCTGTTGTTGTGTGCTTTCAAGTCATTTCAGACTTGGATTGACCCTGAGCTAGGGCCGCGTAAATGAACTTGAAGGGCCGTATTCGGCCCCCGGACTTTAGTTTGAGGACCCCTGGGTTAAAATAACAGAATTGGCCGAGAGCCACATTGGGGGTTTCCTGTGCAAACCGGAAAAGAAGGACACAGTGTGCTCTGTACAGTGTGCTAAGATATGAACAGACATGTCCAGAGAGTATACATATTTTGTAAATAAAGCAAGAGTGCTGCTTTTGTTGAAAGCTGAATTGATGAGTTCGGTGTTTATTCAACTTTGTGCCTTCAAGATGTTTCTTGCAAGATCGAAGCAGCTGAGAAAGAATGGGTGATTTATCTCAACTTTCCTGACAAGACTCATATAATCCAGTTCAATGTAGATAATGTGAACTATCTGCTTTGATAATATGGATTATATGGCAGTATAAAAGGGGCCTGAAGTGTGTACTACCATCTTCAGATCCTCCAGGGTAATAGTCAAAACTGATGCTTGGCATTTCTGGCCCTTGTATCTATTTGGAATGATGAACCCAGAAGCATTCTCAGACTGTGAATGCAGTCTTCCAGGAGGAGTGTAACTCCATCCACACCTCCAAATTCCGTTTAGGATCCTTGACAGTGAGCAGCTCCATCTTGTCTGGTTTCAGCTTCAGTTTGTTTTTCCTCATCCAATCCATAACATCCTCCAGGCATTCATTCAGAGAAGACACGCTATCCTTAGGCAAGAACTAGAGCAAAAGTTATCCGGAAGAATACAAATGAGGGAGAATTTCTTACTCGATTTCCATTTTTGCCCTTTTTCTAAGGTATATGACCTGATATTATTCATCTTCCAAGGCTAACACATTAAATTCCATTTGATACCTCCAGGACCAAACAAAAGATGCAAGGTATGCTTGTCAAGAAACACAAAAAGCAGCAACCCACTGCAAGTCTTCTGACAATGTAATGCAACTGAACTGTGACGTTTGGATCGACAGTTCAAATAATAGTAGTCTTAAAATGCAAGAAGAAAGGATAAGTTGCAGGAGGAGAGGAGGCGACTCAGCAGGAGGGATTGACAGCTTCAGACCCAATCATTCTGAAGTAGAAAGTATAATGGTGCAAGTGCTTTGAAGTTTCTGCCATCCATGTGCTTCTTTTTTCAAGAGGCCATTTCCCCTGGGTATTTCAGAACAGTAGAATGGTAAAACATTGGAAAACGAGAATTATATATTCAAAATAGTTATCAATACATCATACATCTGCATATGCTCCAACCAGCAAATATTTTATACATCATAACACCTGCTTATACATAATGTATAGACTGAACACGTATTTGTGTTGTTATTAAAAACGAACCCTGCGATAAATTAGAATCAAAGCACGAGCAGTATCTATAACTCCATCCTACTAGCATCCTCAAAGTCAGTTACAAGTCTGCCCCAAGACTCAAGAGGATCAATTTAATTTAAATACCACCAAAGTTATCAACCCTGTGATCACACCATCTGAATTATGGATGAACTAACAGCTTTGAACTCTGAATGATCTCGCTGTAAACTTTCAGGTCAAATCCTTGTTGCTGTTTCATACGGTACAAAGCAACCACTTTAAAATGTGTAAAATACACCAGCAACAAACGTCTCCATTTGTGGTCCACTGGGAGAGAAAGAGGGGGAAGGAAAATAACCTTATATAGTGAAGTAGGTGATAGCTGTATTTAGCAAGCATTTCAGCATTCACCATGTCAGGATAGTTGTGGGAATCCTCTAAATGTTTTTGGATTAGTATTCCCAGAATCCCAATTCAGCAAAACCAGGAATAATGAATGCTGGGACTTATATTCCCAAAAGGATACAAGATCTCAATTGGTTGTGTAGGATATGCCTACACAGTGAAGCTCCCCAACTCCAAATATCCCGCAGCTTCAACAAATCCAGTACATACAGAATGGAAAAACAGATCAATACACGTCAAAAAACCCTGTTGCATGCAGCATGTTGGGTCTCCAGTCTTTGTGCAAAATTATCTTGTAACTGGAACCATTGAAGTAAGAAAAAATCCTTAATAATGTTCAGTATGAGCTAATATATATATCAAACTGTATACAAAACCCTCCAATCTCAATGAAAAACAGTAATAATTGCTCATTGCATTGTAATGACTCAGGAAAGAAGTCATTTGGGAGGATAGGACAGATTGTGTGTTTGTCTCCTCTGTTACCACAATATCATGTCCAGAATAAAAATATGTAGCTTACAGAAACCAGACAGGAGAATATGTGTATTACGAAGACTGAGAAATTTCACGTGGAAAATAGTATGTATTTTTGCAGAAATACTAATTTAATGAAATGAATGACTGGGCTAAATGCTATTCTTAAAACAGTATCAAAAGTAACCGACAATGGCATTTCCAAAACTGCTAAACTTCCTTCCAAACCAAATGCATATTTACATACTGGACAAATATACACTGGCGTTATTAACAAATTGTGTTGGGGGGGGGGGGGTGTCTGCAAAATCCTTTTTGACAAAGACATTCTGTAAGAAATAGAAAGATCTGCAATAGTTGTTTCAAACAAAATAATTTGTGCAAGTTTTTTTACCATGCTTTTGAAGTCTGTCAATGTAAATATATTCTAAGGGTGCATCACAATAGAATTAAGTTCAGACCTTTGAACAAACCTCTGAGGATGCTTGCCTCAGATGCAGGTGAAATGTCAGGAGAGAATGCCATACACCCCAGAAAACTCATTGCAATCCAGAATTAATACAGTTTGACCCCACTTTAACTGACATAGCTCAATGGCATGGAATTGTGGGAGTTATAGTTTTACACAGTCTTTAACCTTCTGTGCCAAACTACAACTCCCATGATTTATAGCATTGAATCATGGCAGTTTTTTTATGTGTCAAGAGCTACTTGAGAAACTGCAAGTTACTTCTGGTGTGAGATAACTGACCATTTGTAAGGACATTGCCCAGGGGTTGCCTGGATTTTTGATGTTTTACCATCCTTGTAGGAGCTTTTCTCATGTCCCCGCATGGGGAGCTGGAGCTGACAGAGGGAGCTCAACCCGCTCTCCCCGGATTCGAACCACTGACCTATTGGTCAGCAGTTCTGTCGGAACAAGGGTTTAACCCATTGCACCACTGGGGGTTCCTATCATGGCAGTTTAAATGGTATCGAATTGCATGAATTCCCAAAAGATAGATGCACCTTTAGTTTGTATTTTAAATCCACCCCCTTTGACCTGGGAGCACTCAAATAACAGCTAAATGTATAAAAATGAAAATGCTCCTTCTTTGCAATGTATCTGAGATGTGTCCCTTGCTGTCATGTTTTGTTTTACAATCACAAGGTGTTTTTGTGTTCAAACTATTGTGTGCGGTTTTAATCCCCCAAGCATGACAGTCTCACAACACACACCAAGCAAAAGATCAGTCTCTTGGAGCGAGCAATGTATTTGATGCAGCACTGACCCACATATCAGTCTGAATCTGTGTTTGAGAATCTGAGGAAACTGCTCATTACAACATGACATGAATTGTTTTCCACTAGGGATGTACTAAATGGCAGAAATCTATTCTGTTTTTGTTTCAAATTTTGGGTCCCCCCTGCATTTTAGGAAGACTCTTCCCTTAATGGAAATGGAACTCCAGATCCAAACGGCCTCCCTCCTAATCTTCTGGAATCTTCCCAGATTCTTCCCAAAAACAGAACGAAAACAAAATGGATTTCTGCCATTTCGCACACTCCTACGTTGCACCTGCAAATTTGGAGGGGGCTACAAGGCCAGGAACTAGAAATAGGACCGTTTGGCTAAAAATTGGGCTAGAAATTGGACCTTTGGAAGCTCCAGTGGCTATGTTGGAGACACACTGTAACTGTCTCAAAGCTGGATCTTTACAATACTCAATCTATTGAATGTCCCTGAAGAAAAAGTTTGGATTGCACATAGTAGGAGTCATACTTTAAGAAGGAAGTCCAGCAATCGACCAAGGCGACATCAGACCATGTAAAGCTCTGCATAACAGCCGTCATTTAACTCAACTGCATTTCCCTTACCTTGAATAGTTTAGTAACTGACGCTGCAGACTGCCTTTGCAAGAAGGATTCTGCATTACGCCCACCTTGTTTATTCCTGGAGCTTCTACATACTAAAATCCTGGCGGGGACCCCATTTCTGTCTTGTCAGTTCTCACAGCTCAGACTCTAATGCTACCCACACTTTAAAATGCTGGCTTTCTTTCTTTCTTTTTTTTAAAACCCAACAAAACAAAACAGTATTTAAATCTGTACTACTTTACCCTGCTTTTGCAGGCTGATCTGGCACAGTCTACGAAAAAGCAAGATGGAAAAGCTGGGGATTCAAGATGGAAAAGCTGGGAATTCCAGTGCCCATTTCACACAAAACAATTAAAAAGGAGAGAGACTAGCTTAATTTTTGTACATATGGATCTACATATTCAAAAGATTGCACAACACAATTTGAACTGAAAACTCTGACTATGTTTAAAAATAAAAACAAGGTTTAGGGTACACTGTGGCAATCGGAGTAATCTGATTTTACCTTTGGAAAGTTGATCCCCGGCTCGACTGCTTAAAAGCACACTTAGTAGTCAGTAGCTGAATGCACACTTTCTGTCTTTTTCCTTGTATCGGTATTATTTTTTGGATCTTCATGGAATATAGAAGCAGTAATACAGAGATACCATGTTGCCCACAGAAATATTAAATCCCTTCCTGGTTGTTTGCAGTGTGAGAGAGAAAAAAACACAGCTGCTGTTGGGATTGCTGTTAAGGGGAGGAGCACTTAGCTGTTGAGAATCAAAGCTGCCTGGGATGCTGAGCCACCTGAGCGGAGAACTCTTCTTTTTATTTTTTACTAGTAAAAGTACCCAGTTTCATTTAAATCCTATTTGTCATTCATCGCTCATTAATTCCTCCAGTCCTATTTTCTTACTATCCATAAAGTGGATGGCTTCCAAAAGGAGTAATATTTCAGATTTCAGTCATTATGCACATGAATTTAGGCAGAAATAAGATTTAGGCCAGTGCTACTATGTGCTGGTCCAATGAGCTACAAGTTCTCATTTCTGAGCAAGAAATAATTGTAGATGATGGGCACAAATGCAAATGTAGTGCAGTTCCCTGGCATGTTGGAGAAATTATTGCTGATCTATCTCATCGGCTAACCCAAAAAGCATTCACCTAGAAGACACAGCTAACTCAGAATATCTATGGGAAACTACCCAATACTGACTATTTTTGTGGGTGTCTAACATGGCTATCTCAACACAGACCAGTGGTTTTTTACCTGTGGGCTGCGGACCACTGAGTCTCCTTACGCTTTATTTATTTATTTATTTAATTTTATTTCTGCTCCTTTTTTGCCGTCTGCCATTTCTTCCCTCTCACCGAACATGGCATATGTTCTGCATCAAAAGCTAGAGCTGATATGGTATATTCAATGCAATTTTCTGAATCAGCACCCTAAACCGAATCTAAAGTCGACCAAAAACTGAGTTGCTGTAAGTTTTTCGGACTGTATGGCATTATCTCCTGATGTTTTGCCTGAATCTATGACAGGCATTCTCAGAGGTTGTGAGGCAGACCTCACAAACTCTGAGGATGCCTGCAATATATGCAGATGAAACATCAGGAGATAATGCTTCTGGAACATGACCACTACAGCCCAAAAAACTTGCAGCAACCCAGTAATTCCAGTCATGAAAGCCTTTGGCAACATATTGACAAAATCTAATTCATAACCCTTTTGATACTAATGTTGGAGTGGTCCTTGGCCAAGGAGGTCCCTGGTCAAGTGATCCGTGGTCAAAGTGGTCCATGGTTATGTTATTCCTGATCAAAAAAGGTTGGGAACAATTGCTATAGACTGATATAATAGGCAAATCTATACAAAAGGTTGCAGATCTTTCATTGGACAGATCTTCCTCTGCCCTCTAGCAACCCAAAAACATTTAGCAATATCCTGGTCCAGATGAGACACCTCCATATGCTCCTTATAAATTTGATACCTGGTGTCCTATGACCACAGTAATCCTTTTACTTCTGGCCAAAATACATTTCATACATTTATTGGTGCACTTTTCAAGCTTTTCTCTCATTCTGACTGCCTCCGTATACTCTGTTTAACAAATATAGTCAACTATTGCTTGTCACAAAGAAAAATGTTTCCTTTGTTTTCCTTCATTTCTGCAGTAGTGAAAGCCAATGGATTTCTCTCTCAAATGCTTCCGAAGAAATACTAACAACCACAGACGAGAGAATAATTGAAATGATTATTGTATACAACCCCCTTCACAGTGATTTTCCCCATTTTAATTATGAAGATGGATTAAAATGGTACAAATGGATAGCAACAACTACAGTGGCAAACACTCTTTAATAGTACTGATCTCTGAATGAGTGCAATAATTACTTTTCCACCAGAGAAAGAAGAATAATGTGATTTTCCTTTACTTTTAACCTACATTAAAAAATACACCAATGTAGAAAAGGATTTCTCCCCCTCCCTTTTAACTCAATTATCATTTCTACTGAAAACTGTCCCCAACTAAATCATCATTTTCTACTGAAGACTGTCCAACAGAATCAATAGAACAACATTATGGTTATGAAAAAAGGTTACATAATAGTGCATGAAAATAAAGTTTAAGCCCCTAAACCCATCAGAAATGCAATGAATACCTTCCTCATCTGTGTCATAGGGATCTACTGTTTCAAGGACACATTTAAAGCCATCTTTACTACTTTGTGAAGTGGTAGCCCATAGTGGTTTGGGGAAGGGAATTATTTTTTTGGACTTAGGAAATATACCAACTAAGCAATATTTATAACTTTGAACAACAGGATGGGGATTGTCCAAGCATGAACACATTTTGGCAGAGGTCAGAAAATGGAACATTTACTAACATCAAACTCCCAGAGTTCTACATTTTGTCTACAATTCTGCATTTTCAAGAAAAGAACACTGAAATCACCAAAAAAGGAAGACATAAGAAAACCTAATTTGTATATAATTGCTTCTGTCATTTATATGCAGAGATGTAATATCAGGCATTATAATTTAAACTACATTGCAATACAATTGTTCCATGGGTTTCGCAAGCCACCAGCCCACAACTTCTGAAATCAAGGCTGTTATGTGAACATTCACATGACAGCCCAGTCCGCAGGAGGTCAGCAATGGGGCTGCCCAGGAGGCGGCCATGCTGTGTGGATCTGTTTCACCCCGTACCTCCCTTTATTTGCCTGAGTAAAACAGACATTTGCGGCACAAAGACAAATAGGGGAACTGGTCCCACACACTACTTTATGTATCTTTGGCTCCAGCTGTTCTTCCTTTCCCTGTGTGCCAGAATGTCTGTTTAGCCTGGGCAAGGATCAGGGGAAGGGGGACGGGGACAGGACAGAAGCACATAGCACATAAGAAGAGGAGAAGGAATCAGATTCACAGGGTAATAATATTGCAGGTGCGCATGTAGTCAATTCCTCTTCCCATTTGCCATGTGTTTCTGTTTCCCTTGGTATCTCTCTTCCTTTGCCTAGGTGGTACTTGTGGTACTTATAAAAAGGACCACAGGATCAATGAAATGGTGCATGGGTCAAGATCCTCCTCCCTTTCGCCCTGGGGTTATACTAGCCCCCCTCTCCAGAGACTGCAGTAGCTGTCAAGAGTTTTGTAATATTACTTATAAATGATAATAAGTAATTATAAGGATCAGGACTTTTAAACAGAGGCTGGATGGCCATCTGTTGGGGGTGCTTTGAATGTGATTTTGGGGGTGCTTCTTGGCAGGGGGTTGGACTGGATGGTCCATGAGGTCTCTTCCAACTCTATGTTTCTATGATTCTAGGACCACCCCAGGAGAAAGCATTAAGGATTTAATCACCTGGCTAGCATTGAGTAATTTACAGCTAGGTTGGGGTAGCTTTTTTATTGTGTCAGAAGCAAATTGGAGTTGATCTTGGTGTGAGAGAACTGGCTGTATGCAAGGACGTTGCCTAGGGGACTCCCGGATGTGTTACCATACTATGGGAAGCTTCATTCATGTCCCCTGATGGAAAGCTGGGGGTGACGAACGGGAGCTCACCCCATCTCACAGATTTGAACCATGGACCTTCAGGTCTTCAGGTCAGCAGTTCAGCTGGCAAAAGAGTTTAACCCATTGCACCACTGCAGCTCCGCGGTGGGGTAGCTGAAAGAGTAATAAAAAAGCACAAGTCTCTCTATTAAGAGTTGTTGATGTCAGAGTGTTGAGTTGTTGGAGATGGAGATTCAAAGTTTGAAGGATCAATGAAGAAGACCAGAGAAAACCTTACACTACGGAGAAAGCATTAACTGACTGGGAGTGTTGGAAAGAAGAACTAGAGAAGAGTCAAGAACATCTACTAGATATATGTAAATACTTCTGTATAAAGTTTTCTTCTAAAAATTCAAATTGTGTGTGTCTGCTCCTTAACCGGAGTGGGAGTGCTTCTGCTGAAGAAGGGGTATGGTTTGTTGCTGAACGAAGAACCCCAACAATTTGCTGCGACAGTGGCAACCCCTCATTCCTCTCTGGGAGATACTCACTTTTTTCCCACTTTTTCAGGAACTATGCCTTAAAACCTGAGTAGGAAAGAGGGTGATCAAATGAACTGTGTACCTTTTGAGTCTGCTGACTTGCTTACCATGGATGGAGAAATGTTCTGTCTCCTTCTAGCCATTTACACAAATATCAGAGTTGGGCTGGGCAGCCTTTGGGCACAAGATACTTTAAAGAATAGATCTACCTTCTGGCAGAGAAGAATTTTTTGAAGTACACATGGGCACTGTGTTCAGAACCAAAGACACTTAGGTGTTAATGTAGGCTCCTTCAATGGGCCTTTCTACACTGCCATATAATTCAGAATATCTTCATTATCTGCTTTGAACTGGATTATGTGATAGTGTGCAATCAAGTTCAAAGCAGATAATATGGATCATCTGATTTGGATAATCTGGATTTTATGGCATTGTAGATCTTGCCCTAGAAGCTTTTTCAGATGAATGATAAACTCAAAAAGCACAAGCCTTATTCAGAAGCTGTTGTGAAACAATACTATTTAGCTACCTTGAAAATTATTGACCTAATTTGGGATGTGGTTTTTAAACTAATATGGATCTTTTTTTCAGGTTGGGAGAATTTCTCTTGTAACAATGAATATATTTTTAATGTTATTGATAGTTTCATCCCATATAAATGTTGATCATTTAATATTTTAACTCTATTATTTTTGTTTTTATTTTAAGATGATTTGTGTTTCTGGGAAAAGTAAGATATGAATGTAATTAATAATAATTGATAATAATGTATTTATTGCATTTGTATAACTATGAAAATATTACTTCAATAATTACATGAATGAGGGAAGGCTATCTGCAATATTTATTATACTGGTCAAAAAGTACAAATGTTAATATAGATAATAACAGAATAAAACTGACAGATTAGCATTTCTTCTTTTAATGTGCTATTACTATGCTACTGAACTGTATGTCATGCAAGAATAAGTTAGATTAGGTGAGAAGTCTCCCTTGTTATTTCAGGAACAGCAAGAATTTGATCTCATAGTTTGAAAAATTATACCGGCAGACACTAATGAAAAAAAAGTGAAAGACCATGAATAATCTAATGGCAAAATCCAACTTGCACATTTGGAATAAATTCTAAAGTGATATGAG
Organism: Anolis sagrei; assembly: GCF_037176765.1. Taxonomy (NCBI): domain Eukaryota; kingdom Metazoa; phylum Chordata; class Lepidosauria; order Squamata; family Anolidae; genus Anolis; species Anolis sagrei. Next base: position 138,766,411 of record NC_090021.1, on the reverse strand, counting down.
GCCTGAAATGTCCTCATGCAACTCTTTTCATTAAAGGTGTGCACTAAGCAGAAGACTCAGGTCAAGACCTAATTCAGTGAAAAAGGCATAGTTCAACTCTGACTGCTTTAGAGACCATTAGGTCCATCACAGGTTCAAATCAAAATCTCACTTTGGGAAATCTGAAGCAGTCTGAATCCTAATGATTGGGAAACTAGATATAGCATCCCCAGCTAGGAAAATGAAACTTGGCATATGTCAAACGAATAGGTGGAGGATTCAGGGCTCATATATCTGGACATAGTGCACATCCATTCATGTAACTTGTACACTCTAATTAACTTTTAAAAACAGAACCACTGATAATTTGAGGTGTGAAATTTGGCCAAAAGGCATGTTGTTTCAGGGTCCATTTTTGACTAACCCCTCATTCTGTTTACCAGGAAGTTACTGAATCAGGTGTTGCCATTTTCATTCGGCAAAGATTCGGCCGTTTAGCTACAGTGGCAAACTTTAAATGCTCAATCCTCAGTCCTTTTAAGGCCTATCTGCATGAAACCTAACTCAGTTTTAGACTTCATGTACAACTGTAGGCCTGCCAAGTTTCAAAACAATTCAACACTCTATTGATTTTTTAGAATTATCTAAAGTTTTGACCATAACACTTTTTAAAATAAGACAAACTGCAAGACAGCGTTCTGGGAATTGCAGTCACCATTTGTGTCTATTCTCAGCCAAACAAAGCATGGACACAACCAGGCCCCTTATTGGCTGAGAAACACAGAATCATGCTCCGAGAGGCAGTCAGAGACTTTTCAATGCCCGCCTCGTGCAAGTGCTGCTGGGAAAGCAAGTTCCCAACAGGACCCTCTCTGGAGGAGGAGCCTAGGAAACTTTCCAAAAAGAAATGGATGGACGCTGCTGCCGGGGAGGAAGAAAAAGACACTGCAATAATCCCATCATTTCCAGGAGCCCCATGACAGACCCCTGGCTCAGGTATATTGCAGACTTTGTCTTCTCCAGTAGCTGAAAAAACAGTGCAATAGCTCTGTTAACCCATTTTGCTGAGCTTTTCAGTTCCCTCCTACCCACTCTATTTTCGGAGATTATATGAAGCAGACCACCAAATATTAAAATCATTTTCTTTCCAACTGATCCGGGTCCAAGCCTACTTATAACTTCTTCTTTGGCAAAGCTAAATGAAATTGGTCCAAACTCATCCCCTCACTATGAGCAAAGCAGTTATTTTGAGTAATGCAATAAATGTTCACAAATGACCAATAGATGCCACTTTGAGAAGGACAGGTTTTCTTTATGTAACCATGAGTGAATGGGCATCTGCGCAAAGACTACTGCTGTACTACTTCCTGTGTAGCACTCCCTGCACAAACATTGCTCCCACCTTTGGAGGACATCTAGGAACTTCAAAAATGGCCCTCCTCCTTTTCAGCTATAACAATCTGTCTGGCCACATAGAGATTTCAATTACAAGTAAAAGAAACTGGACTGAAAACCTCACCAGACTTAACCATTATACTGTGCAGAATAAATACCCAAGACTATACATACTTACCTGGGAATCAGCCACACTGAATTCAGTAGGACTAATTTCTAAGCAGATGTGTGGAGAACTGAGTATTTAATTTCTTCCCTGTTAATGACAGTGAGAATGTTTAGATCTACAATGAAAACAAGCAGGTACCCATAATCAGTGAATGGGAAATTAGGAACTGATCCTTAATTAAATGTGTTAAATTGACGATATTGGATGAAAATTGGAGAAGACAATTATAGCCCTCCTTCCATTCTCCAGGATTTCTTGCTGAAACACAAAACTAGTTGATTTGAAATGTTCCAATGGACTATTCTATGATTTGTATGTAAAACACTGAAAATGCAAGATTGAGGCAGAAAACAATGGTACAATATATTTAAGACAGCATATAAATAGAGGCCACACACATATTATTTTAACAGTGCAATAGCTATCTGAGGAATGTTTTATATTCTTTTTATATGTTTGGAAATAAAACAATGTATAAAAATCAATAGAGAGACTTGTAAGATACAGTTTGTCAGCTCACCGATGCCCTACTCAGCCGTAAAATACAGCAATCCATTAAGAGACCATCCCTCATGTTAATACTTTACCAGAATCATTTCACTTAAAAAGTTTTACTATTCCTAGGAACATCTTAGGCAGCATTTGTTTGGGATATGGGGAAATACTCCACAAATCCCACATTAACCACATTAACTGCTTTCTGGAAATGGCTGTAGATTTATCACAATAATTTTATGGGGTAACAACGATGCAAAGCATCCTTTATGCCAGCTTCCTCTTCGAGTGCCAGTTATATGCTTTCCTCAGGCACTGCTAGCCAGTCAGGACTAATTAGTTTGGTGATATAGTGAGCGTTCAAATTGTATAGGTTGTCCTTGTTCCCATTTGCTATGCTTCAGAGAACAAAGTGCCAACAACTGAAGAGGAATCAGATGGCGCTTCCATAGCATGCACCCCAGCCGTCTGAGCTGCTGTTTCTGCAATTCATCAGACAGAAGAATGGGATTCGCCATTTGGTAAATAGTGGAATTAGATACTCAGTCATATAAACCACCCGGAATAATGCAAAAGTCCTCAGCTGGAAAAGAGCTAACTGCTGCTTGAGGACAGCCTGCAGCATGAGTGATAAAGCCTCATGTATTTAGTATCACAGGTTCAGCTCCCCGATGTGACTATCAAGATGGCAGCTGTCTTGCTTATGTATACATGCAAATGTATATGAAAGAAAGGAATTGCGACTATGCTAAATCCTGGGAAGTGCATTGAGGGCTACATTTCTAATTATCACCTTCTTGTCACAAAATGTACTTATTAAATGTTTGTCCGTGCACTTTAGCATTGTTTTGTACCCAAATACTATAATAATTTATTTTACATGGCTCTTATCCCTACTACTGTCATATGACCTCTGCACTTTTTCACCACCCTTGTTCTCTAAATTGCTGTTGCACCAGTCCACCCACCCATTATGAGAAATGAATTTTACTATTAGTTGTTGGCTTTGATGCCTGTTTTTATATAGTGTTATAATGTTGTTGTTTTGTTTTGTATTGACTGTTGCAATGTATTTTATAGTGCTATGTTTTAACTGTGTTCATTGGGCTTGGCCCCATGTAAGCCACCCCGAATACCTTTGGAGAGATGGAGGTGGGGTACAAAAATAAAGTTGTTGTTGTTGTTGTTGCTGTTGTTGTTGTTATTATTATTATTAATATGGTACTGACACAAAAACACAGTATGTCACAGCAGTTGAGATCTATATGCTGAATTTCGTATCACAAGCCAAACACTTTCCCAACGTCTAGGACTGTGTGATGTATTCTTATTATTATTTGAAACACAACAAGATGTGTCCACAGAAGACACTCTGCTGGCTGTTGTATTGGATCACATGTCGGACACTTCCCAAGTGTCTAGGACTGTGTGATGTATCGGCGAATGATGCATGCAGATCCCGGTAAGGTGGCCTTCTGCTGCTGGCAGATGATAATCTTGTCAGGGCCAACTGTGTTTAAGTGCAGACCACAGTCTTTAGGCACTGCACCCAGTGTGAGGATCACCACTGGGACCACTTTTACTGGCTTGTGCCAGAGCCTTTGCAGTTCATTCTTTAAATCCTCATATTGTGTCAGCTTTTCCAGTTGTTTCTCTGGGATTGCAACATCGACGATCTACACACTGTTTTTTAACACGATTGTGAGGTCAGGAGTATTGTGCTCCAAAACTCTGTCAGTCTGAATTCGGTAGTCCCAGAGTAGTTTGACATATTCATTCTCTGTAACTTTTTCTGGCTTGTGATCCCACCAGTTCTTTGTCGCAGGCAGATGGTATTTGTGGCAAAAGTTCCAATGAATCATCTGAGCAATGGTGTTATGCCTCTACTTGTAGTCTGTCTGCGCGATCTTCTTGCAGCAGCTGAGGATGTGATCTATTGTTTCATCTGCTTCCTTGCAGAGTCTACATTTGGAATCTGTCATCATTGGGATCTGTGTTGTTGTTGTTGTTGTTGTTATGGTGCTCTGAAAATAAGCAGCAAAGTGCTTATTTTACAAAATACTAGACCGAGATGGTAAGAAGAAAGTCTCTCTCTACTGCTCCCATCCTGAGCACATGCAGGTGCATGCAAGCATGCACACCCACACACACCTTTCTTCCTTTCCCAAAAGGATTCTCTATTTATAGCCTGTCATTTGGTGGATGCTTTCAGTATCTTTTTAAAAAAATACTGTATGCCATTTAAGGGAAAATATATATTTTCCAGAAGAAGAAAAATTGGTTAGCATTCATTAGGAGCAGAGAGCGGTTTGCAATGTGAACAACTCGCTTCCGTTAAGTACCATATGGCTGCCCCTAGGAAAATGCCAACATGTTTCAATTCTACAGCTGGGCCATGGTTCCTTTTATTCATTGTGCAGATGGCGGCAATTGACACCACTGCTGAAACAGGTCTCAAGCACTTCTGTAGGATCATTAGAGTAATTAGTTATTAAATACCGTTACCACTTTTAGAAAATAAGTTTTAATGCTTGGCTTGCAAAACACACTATCGGGCTACTGTGGGGCTGAATGGCTGAATGGCCTAAAACACAGATGAGTGGTGAGTGATTTGCAAACTTTGCTTTATTTTTGTTTATGTGGAGATTGATGAAGAAATAGGAGTGGGTGGATGAGGCGGAGGTAGATCCCACCTGAATAACCCCAAGAAGGAATAGAAGCTCACAAAGCTTGTTTGGTGCACTCTGATCTCAGATATGTGGGAAATCATCCAGTTTTATTTCCATGTGTTATATATAGGATTTGGGCATATGCTAAGTACATAATGAGGAAAGCACACTCATTTATACAGAACTACACTCTTATGATCAAGCGAACACAATGAAAAAACTCGGTAGGAAACTTGTATCTGAGTGTTTTTAAGTAGCAATTTAGACTCCAACTGCCAGAAACTAGAGTGCCTTCACCAATGTAGAGTATAATTATCAAAGGCTTCCTCGCTCTCACCCACTTAAGGAAAAAAACAAAACCTCACAGTATGCATAACACACAACAAGATATTGCAACAGTAAAAGGCTTCAAATAATTAACATGTTTCTATGTCTTCCATGCATAGCAGGAGATCCGACTTAAAGCCTTGGCCTATAGCATAATTGTCTATATTTATTAGGGCTTAAACTCAAATGGCAAGTTCAGTAATAAAAGGTAGATTTTTATTTGAATGCGTTTCTTCATAATCTACTCAAATGGAGATCCAGCAGTATCTTATAAAATAGGCATTACTTTTTGTTAAACGGAGGCAGGCATTTTTTCAAACAGCATCTTCTCCGCAGTGGATTATAAAACAAATCAGACATTATTAAGCTGAAGTCTCATCAGATGGCAATTGCTGTTCAGTCCAGTATTGTCATTAATATTTGTTTGGTATATTTATATCCCATCTTTCCTCCAATGAACTCAGGGAGAAATGCATACATGGCTCTCTACCCTACTACTTTATACTCAGATGAAACCTGCAAAATAGTTTAGGCCAGTGGTTGTCAAGTATAAGTAGTTCTCAACCTGTGGGTCCCTAGGTGTTTTGGCCTACAACTCCCAGAAATCCCAGCCAGTTTACAAGCTGATAGGATTTTTGGGAGTTGAAAGTCAAAACATCTGGGGGCCCACAGATTGAGAGCCTTTGACTCCCAGAAATCCTAACAGCTGGTAAACTGGCTGGGATTTCTGGGAGTTGTAGGACAAAACACCTAAGGACCCACAGGTTGAGAATCACTGATCTACATGTTTTATGGTTCAGCAGAGACTAAAATATTTATCCCTCATACCTGTCTCAAACGCTTTAAATCTGACACCGAACTCTTTCTTTACTACCACATATAAAATGCATTGTGGAAAGAACCCGATACCTATGTAGCATGTAGCAAGAATTATTTTGTTAGATTAATCACAGTGAGTTTGTAGGCATGCCTACAATGTGCAGCCTACGAATATCTATACATTTCCTTTCCACTTCAGTCATGGCTCACAGCTATCTCTTGTCCCATGTTTGCTGGGGCGCTTGGATATGTATTGCACCCAGAACTGTGAGGAGCAGCAGAGTTGATCTCCTGGGCTTAAACACCCAACTTCTAACCTTCATGGTCCATTCCTACCGCCATTATTATTTTAAGACAGTGGTTCTCAACCTGTGGGTTCCCAGATGTTTTGGCCTTCAACTCCCAGAAATCCTAACAGCCCCAAGTCTCTCTGGGGAGATGGAGGCGAGATATAAAAATGAAATTATAATTAAGAGTTGGTAAACTGGCTGGGATTTCTGGGAGTTGTAAGTCAAAACACCTGGGAACCCACAGATTGAAAACCACTGTTTTATACCGATGTGAGCTTATTTGCCTTGGCTTAATAGAGAGATGGTGGCTAGCACATTTTGAGTCAGGCTATATTTTTATTTTTCAGGGGCCATCATTCTAAGTACCTGGAGATATGTTCAATGTCACACAAGCAAATTTCTTGAGCAAAAGGACCACCTCTCCTAGCTTTTCTTCTTCTTCCTGTTCCCTTCAGATATGCTCAGGATGATCTCATAGCCTTCAAAGAGAGTATACATGGAGTTGCAGGGAGAAGGGGAAAATACGTTCCACCCATGGCATTCATTTTTCTGAAAGACCAGCACAATTGCATATTATCCAGTGACGTCAAATCATTGTGACTCACAGTATAATCCTAAACATGTTTACTCAGAATCAAATCTGCATTAAAAGAACTACATTAAGTTTCTGAAGATATAGCTGTGCAGGAACAAGTTGATCATTTGTGTGAATCACAGAAACCATGGGGAAGAAATAAATGTCTACTTTAAAATACATCCATTTTGTATATGATGCCATCTGGAGTAGACAGCATTTACTTCCAGACTATTCCTAAACAGTATCTTATCTGATGGACCCTACTGTCTTGAAAGGTTATGTTTAATCAATAGTAAACTGAGCTCAGAAAGATTGTAACACTGAAGAAGTTGCTGCTTTATCTCATGCAGAACATGATAAACCTAAACTCATCCTTATTAAACACAATTACGATGCAATTCAAAAATCCAAAATGTTGGAGGACAGTCCTGCACAGTCCCTACAGCAGCATCCTCAAGAAGACACCCCCCCCCAAATCCCAATGGTTGTGTTGTTGGTGCTGTAATTGTTGTTTTAAATGGATGTGTTCATCACCAGCTACAGCAAGTGTTATGTAAAGCTAACAAGTGTCATCTATTCAAGACAAGCCACTCAAAAATACTTTGGCCTAAAACAGCTCATAACAATACATAATGGTTGGGAGATCAATTTCTCATCAAGTTACTTAGGGACTGAAGCTAAAAAGAACTGGAAAGACGATGATGTGGTTGTCCCTGTGAAGCATGAAGTCCCAGTACTCTATGAGTCCTAGTTCCACTACCACCTCTGCAACTACATGGAAGGTTAATATTTCAGGGAGAATTTCAAGCTCTTAATTTTAATTTTAACATTTAGAGCTCATGTTTAAAAGAGCACATGAACAGAGGAGCATTCATATATGAAGCCCTCACAACTACTTTGAAGGTGTATAGTCCAGGAACAACTATCAGATGCTGTTACTGCGGAATTACACTTTGTCAACTCTTATAATTTCATTCCCCCCCAAATATAAACATAGGATTAAAGTGAAGTATTAAGGCTGTAGAATTAATGCAGTCTGAAACCACTTCAACTACCATGGCTAAATGGTATGGAGTGGTAGGATTTATAGTGTCTAGTCTTTGTCAGAGAGGCCTACAAACCTTGGAAAGCTACAACTCCCATGATTTGATAGCATGGAGCTATGACAATTAAAGTGGTGTCAAACTACATTAATTCAAAAGTGGAGATACAGCTTTGAATGCATCAAAATATGTTGAGGGTTGCACTGGAGTACCCTTTATGTCAACAGCTAGATAACAGCATGGAAAAAAGTTAAGATTTGCCAGGATATTTTATCCAGGACTTCAATCATGCATTCAAATTGACAATAAGTTACATCAGATTCACTCCATCCATAAGAACTGAAGAGGCAAACAATACTGAGAATGGCCTTAGGCCTCCATGGAAGAGACAGCTACTCTGTGTAAACAAGTCCCCAAACCCAAAACAGCAGAGACAGATAAATGCTAAAATAAAACAATTGCGAGCATTTATCACTATCTGTAACATTCCTAAATTTACCCAGAATGAGCAGAATCCAAGCTAAACACAGACGTATGTGAGTTAATGTGACTGCCAAGAGCTGGTGCAGCGTAGTGACAGAGGGAGAATTAGAAGTCATTAGTTGAACTTTAGTTTCAGTGGTTCAAATTTAGCATCAATGGTCTCAGGGAAGCGACAGCAAGCCTTTGATTTGCCGTCCATTCCTCCGCTCCCCAATCCACCAAGAGTGATGGTGATAACTTCATTTATAGAGGTATTGCATGGATTACTGAGATAATGAATATGAGACATGGTTCAAATACCCAAAAGTAAAGTGTTACCCTTAGAGCAAAGTGCTTACCATTCTAACGATTAGTCATATGCCAGTTTGTGAAATTTTTTAAAGTATTTCCTTTTCAGGGCCTGTTTCAATGCATGGTAACAGAAAAAGGAAACAAAAGAATATGAAGACGCCCTCAGAGCCATTATCTATATCAGGAGCACACAAAGGTATAGTCATTGTTTCTTCTCCAGGCTGCAGCGATGCAGCAGTCAATTACACCAAATGCAATATTCTTTATCTTATTACGGAAGAGAAAGAAATAAAACAAAGGAATAGATTAGAAGGGAGTGAGACAGGAATATTAAAAACAACAGCTCAATAAATCAACCTGTGCAAAAGTGTATGGGTATATTTTAGTCTCTCACACACAAACGTAAACACAGACCTTCGCTCAAGATTCCTAGTCCCAGCGGATCAAGGCTTAGAGCTCTGAGTTATGGTTTTAATTTCAAGGTCCAACCAACTCCTTGGCTATTGCAACTTTTTATCTACTAAACCAGCAGAAAACGCATGAACTAAATATATATTTTTAAAAAATCCTTTAAAATGCTATTATGGTACTTTCATAATGTCAGTAGAAAGTTGTTAGGCTGTCATTCCACAGATGTTCATCTGCACACATACAAGAATACCAGCAAATCCCAAAGGATAGCTAACTTTACGTGGCATCCGAAAACATTGAAATTCGCCACACATTTTCTTTCTTCTCCTGCTGTGAAACACACAAGGGGGAAAGCTACTGGTTGTTTTCATTTTTTTAGAATATCTATGTAAATAAAGAAAATATTAATGTTGCCAAGAAAATTTAGGGTAACTCATCAAAAAGCATTGTGCCTCAGAAAATACACAGAGAAATCCATAGTGAAATTATAGCAAAATAGTACCTAACACTGGAGATCATAATTATTCCTAAATAGTACAGGTCTGCTGAATCCCATCTGTTCTAGATTTTTGTTTGTCTCTGAAGAGAACAGAAACAAATTTGTCATATAATTATAATCTTTCCTTTCAATAATACTTGAATGTTTCTCTTAAACTGTAGGAAGTCAAAGCTAAATAATTTAGACCAAGAATTGCCACGAAACATCATTTTCATTTGCATTTAACTTTATTTTCCTTTGCATTTAACTAAAAAGCAGCAATGGCCCTGTTGCTTAGATTTAAGCTGAGCCAGAACAAGTGTTCATCTGAATGGTTAAATTGGAGACAGCGAAAAATGTAACTTGTACTAACTGTTATATTCAGAATAACAACTAACCTCTCATACACAAGATATTTATGCAATATTTCCATGTAGCTCATGTTGAAGGAAAATTTGAAAGCAAAAATGTGTGGCAATAATAATCTTTTTTAGTGTCTAGGTCCAGGGAAGTAATGCTACCCCTCTATTCTGCTTTGGTTAGACCACACCTGGAATATTGTGTCCAATTATGGGCACCACAATTCAAGAGAGATATTGACAAGATGGAATGTGTCCAGGGGAGAGCGACTAAAATGATCAAGGGTCTGGAGAACAAGCCCTATGAGGAGCGGCTTAAGGAGCTGGACATGTTTAGCCTGAAGAAGAGAAGGCTGAGAGGGGATATGATAGCCATGTATAAATATGTGAGAGGAAGCCACAGGGAGGAGGGAGCAAGCTTGTTTTCTGCTTCCCTGGAGACTAGGACGCAAAACAATGGCTTCAAACTACAAGAAAGGACATTCCATCTGAACATGAGGAAGAACTTCCTGACTGTGAGAGCCGTTCAGCAGTGGAACTCTCTGCCCCGGAGTGTAGTGGAGGCTCCTTCTTTGGAAGCTTTTAAACAGAGGCTGGATGGCCATCTGTCAGGGGTGATTTGAATGCAATATTCCTGCTTCTTGGCAGGGGATTGGACTGGATGGCCCATGAGGTCTCTTCCAACTCTTTGATTCTATGATTCTATTATTCTAGTGGGTTGCAGTGAGTTTTCTGGGCTGTATGGCCATATTCCAGAAGCATTCTCTCCTGACGTTTCACTCACATCAATGGCAGGCATCTTCAGAGGTTGTGGGGCCTCATAACATCTGAGGATGCCCACCATAGATGACACGTCAAGACAATACTTCTGGAACATGGCCATACAGGCTGGAAAACTCACAGCAACCCAGTAATTCCGGCCATGAAAGCCTTTGACAACACAATCTATTTTTATATTATGCAGATTTAGTTGCCATTTGTTGATCTACATAACTGAGAGAAATGTGTAAACTCATTGGATCAGTAGACTGCTGGATAAAATTTCATTTGCCTCGCAGGGACAGGGACAGGGACATTGATAGATAGCACTTTAAAATGGTACACAACACACAGCAGCTAATATTCAATGTGGAAGAGTGGTTCGAGCGTTGGGCAACCAGAGGTGCATCTATACTGGAGAATTGATGACTTTGAAACCTCTTTCACTGCCATGGTTCAGTGTTATGGAATCCTGGGAGTTCTAGTTTTACAATGTCTTTAGTCTTCTCTGCAAAAAAGTGTTTGTGTTTCATCAGACTACAAATTCCAGAATGCATCAGCATTGAGTCATGGCAGTAAAATCAGTGTCAAACTGACTTAAATCTACAGTGGAGATGCACCCTACGGCTTGAATCTGAGCTTAGCCATGGAAACACAATGGCTGCCCACAAACTCCACTGAAAGCAGCAGCGAAACTCCAGGGAATTAACATTGGCAAGAAAAGGACACAATAGGGGTACCCCAAGTCAGAATCGACTTGGAAGGTATGTAACAAAAACAGCAAACAATCCTCCTAAGGGAGAAAAAAAGGTTTGACTGAAAAAGTGAACATGCCTGCCCGATTCAAAACAATGTTCCACCCAGTGCTATATGAATAGAATTCCTCTTTCTTCTTTCCTCCCCTTTGCATCCTCTTACTTAGGAGAAGCCCCTAAAATGCAGATCACATTTGGAGACACCCAAGAAGGGGTCTTGAGTCAATTGTACTTTTTATGTTGAAGGACAAAGCTGGACACAATACTCAGAACTGAGTGCAAAATATTCAGCTATTGGGCACAGCCCTTGCATTTTAACTATCTATATTGCATATTATTATTATTTAGTTATCTCTAATGACGAATAATTGTTTGAAACATGCCAGGCATAAAAAACTAGAATGATTTCTGAATAAATCATTTTTCAGAAAACCGAAGTTTATCTCCCTGTCGATTCTGATTATTTATGCTCCCACATCATGTACTAAAAAATGACCATGATATCCATGCAGACAACTGTTCTATACTATGCTTTGCCTGAAAACCTATTCAGAATGAGGGTAACATGCAATGATCACCCTAAATTGGCTGTACCTGAAGGCATTCCTATCACACTAAACTGGCATCACTTCTCCTTAGTGTCACTATCCGACAGTCAAATATATCATGTATTGTCGAAGGCTTTCATGGCTGCAATATTATAGGAATCCTACCATCTCATTGCGTAATCTCATTTTGACATAGTGGAGTAAAAGCATCAAAGGCATGATATATTTCTCAGTTCCTGTGGGTTTTTTCGGGCTATATGGCCATGTTCTAGAGGCATTTCTCCTGACGTTTCACCTGCATCTATGGCAAGCATCCTCAGAGGTGAGGTCTGAACTGAGAAATATATCATGCCTTTGATGCTTTTACTCCACTATGTCAAAATGAGATTACGCAATGAGATGGTAGGATTCCTATAATATTGCACCATGTTTGGTAGACATAGAACTAGTTAAGACATCTTGCTAATCCACGGTGAATGGAAGCTCTGGTATAGTGTCTGCCATTGTGAGCCATATTTATGGGCACCACTCTGCATATAGGGACTGCTGATGCATCGGGGAAAGAAGATTGAACTGGTGACGCTATAAAGATGGAACATGAAATTAAGTAAGAGCTTCCAAAGGATAAATTGTTGGTAGTACGAGACACCCAACACATCCTTTAGCTTCCAAACTATGGTTAGAAAATGCCATACTTTGGCACATGGATGTCTGAATTGCCCCACCCTTTTAAGAGAAAACCTCAACTAACTACAGATGACAAGCACTCAGTGCCAAATACTGACCTCCTAGCTGATACTAAAGCAGTGTTTCTCAACCTGGGTGTCAGAGCCCCTGGGAGGATCTCGAGGAGGTGTCAGAGGGATCACCAAAGACCATCAGAAAACACAGTATTTTCTGTTGGTCATGGGGGTTCTGTGTGGGAAGTTTGGCCCAATTCTATCAGTTCAGAATGCTCTTTGATTGTAGGTGAACTATAAATCCCAGCGACAACTCCCATATGTCAAAGTCTATTTCCTCCAAACTCCAGCAGTGTTCACATTTGAGAATATTGAATATTTGTGCCCAGTTTGGTTCAGATCCATCATTGTTTGAATCCACAGTGCTCTCTGGATGTAGGTGAACTACAACTCCAAAATTCAAGGTCAATACCTACCTAACCCTTCCAATATTTTTCTGTTTATCATGGGAATTCTGTGTGCCAAGTTTGGTTCAATTCCATTGTTGGTGGAGTTCAGAATGCTCTCTGATTGTAGGCAAACTATAAATCCTAGCAACTACAGCTCCCAAATAACAAAATCAAACCCACGCAACCCCACCAGTATTCAAATTTGGGTGTATCAGGTATTTGTGCCAGATTTGGTCCAGTGAATGAAAATACATCCTGCATAACAGATATTTACATTATGATTCATAACAGTAACAACATTACAGTTGTGAAGTAGAAATGAAAATAATGTTATGGTTGGGGGTCATCACAACATGAGGAACTGTATTACGGGGTTGCGGCATTAGGAAGGTTGAGAAACATTGCTCTAAAGTTAAGTTCTGGACAATGACTGCTTTAGGGGTTTCTCCATGTGGATGTTTTAACCAAAAACATTTCTTTAAATGTAAGATTCTAAAGTGTTCCCCAGACAGCAAGGAACATTTCCTTGATAAATTAGGACGGACATCACAAAACAGTTGATGTTTGCTCTGCAGCATTCCCCAGACAAATGGAAATGCTAGAAAGTGTGCTTAGCTGGACATTAAATAAAAAACAGACAAGAGATACTGTCATGGTCAAGCCATTCAACTGAAACTCTAGGGACTTCATGCCTCCATGTTGCATTCTGTGTTTTAGAAAAGCGTGTAACTCACTCAAGATTTTGTAGACAGATACTTTGGAAAGAAATCTAGCAGGAAAGGTTATCAAACTTTCTTGTTATTTCCATTATGGACATTATCTTGTGGCACACCAAGCCAGAGATAAAATAAAGAAACTACCCAGCTTATTCAATTGAGACAGACATTGATTTTCCAACATTATGAAATGGAAACTATTCAGAAAACAGACTACAAACATGACCACAAGTCTGGCAAGCGTAGGTAAGGCCACAGTATACAAACTCCCTTGTATACTTTGTTTGCTTTCTGGGGCTTTGGACCACCCAAGATTAATGTTCCTTGGCTTATTTCCTTTTTAGCACCAGAACATACCATTCATTAGTGGTGACCTTATCCAAACAGTCACTACACATTCAATGTGATCTCATGCAATCTCCAAGGGTTTCTGGACTAATCTTCCATCCATGTACATGGCCTTTGTGCAGAAATAATTATATGCAACAGAATTATATATGTAATATCTAGACTTCCAATTTAATGCAACATTTGTTTAAGACTTGAGTCTGTTTTAAACAAAATAAAAAATACAGTAACTACAGACTTTGGTACGTAATAGTGTAAGTTTAGAAATTTTAGTCAAAAAATCAACCCCAAAATCTGGATTGACTTATCAACAAAAGAATCATTTCCTTTTCAGAATTCAATGGCTAAAAAAGAGCTTAGTCCTAAGAGAACCTCTGTACTCTCTCTGCTGTAGTACTGCTTCTGGCCTTTTTGAATGCCTGGGTGAGAAAACAGTGACATCAGAATAACCTATAGAAAGACTACCAATTTACCCATGAGTCATAGATAATCCATAATTTTGGCCCTAAATCCTGCCCCAGACTATGGACTTCATTCCACGGATGGGGAAAACTGGAGAGAACTGTCTTACCCCATTCCATCCTGTCTTTCCCAGTCTCCTAGAATGACCAGTCATCCAATGTCCTTATCGTGCCGATGCCCGTCTTTTCTCTGCTTTCTCCCACTTTTCTCCATTTATTCGGTTAATGCTCTACTCTTGAAGATGGTTTTAGGCCTCTGTTTCCATGTGTTGTGTAAACAGAGCTCCATAGAGTCCCACCAGAAGATATTTGTGTGTGTGTGTGTGTGTGTGTGTGTGTTAGGAGCAACTTGAGAAACTGCAAGTCGCTTCTGGTGTGAGAGAATTGACTGTCTACAAAGACAATGCCCAGAGGACGTCCAGATGTTTGATGTTTATACGTCCTTGAGGGAGGCTTCTTTCATGTCCCCCACATGGCGAGCTGGAGCTAACAGAGGGAGCTCAACCTGCTCTACCCAGATCTGACCTGTTGGCCACCACTCTTGCTGGCACAAGGGTTTAACCCACTGTGCCACCAGAAGTGCCCTAATGTCATGTGATGGCCCCTATGGGACTCATGTGGGGCTCCATTTCTGACACGCATGGAAACAGAGCTCTAAACCTGTGGGATGAAATCCAAACATGTAAATCTAGAACCCTAAAAAAAAACTCAGAACACAAATAGTAAAGTAACATTATAACTATGCCGAAAGGATTATTTACATAGACTACTCACAAAACATATTCAAACAGCCTTTTATTAAAAGTCAGCTTACATCATACATCATTAATACTTTGTACTGAAATATTCAAATATGTATACCAGATGACACTGAATAATCTTTTTTTTTAAAATAATATCACTGAGAATTAGCTTATATGTATCTTCCCTTCACCTGGATAATATTTTTCCACTAATCTTGAATTAATCTGTCTGTGTGTTCAATCTAAAAGTCAACCTTTACAAAATTGATGCTTAATAATCACAATACAGCCAGAAAAAAGTAAATATTTATGATGGAGCAAAGAAATCTAGACACTGATTAGTGACATCTCCACTGGTTCAAAAAGTGAACAAACAATTATCATAATAATTCAAAATTACTGTTCACCCTTCTCTTCATTGTGACACAAGCAAATTGTTCAGATTAATGCAACCCAAATATCACAAAAATGTCCTACTTGGGTTTTTGGTTTGATTCATACATTCCAAATTTTCTAAATCTAAATGCAGGTCAAAGATTTCTTTAAGTTCTCTTCTAACTTTATTCATTCGGAGTTTTCCAGACAGCACTGATGCTTTATAATAAAGACCAAGTCTCAAAAGCATCCATCTTCCCTTTCTGACTTACGGATTTTGGGACTTGATCATAGAGCCTCTCCATCTTCAATCGTATTCTGCCAGTTTGGTAATTGTGACTGTTTATAAGAATTGGAATGAATTGCAATGAGTTACAAATTAGTTTTAAAAGATCACTGACTATTATATTTGTAATGACTATTGTGTGTACACATTAGCATGCTAGATGATAAACGTTCTGTAGCAAAAAAAATTCTCTGCTGAAGACAAGATCGTATTTATTTTGAGTGTGAATAGGAAAGATAATCCTCTGTATTGTTTGGTACAGAAAGCTGCTCTGCTAGCCTCAGGCACTGAGGAGAATGCGGCAGGCATCATAATTTAGGGCCGTGTTTTCCCAACCCTTGACTTCTAGAATGTATCTGTGCCAGTATATCTCTTCCTTTTTCCCTGCTTCATATCCTTTGTTTTCTATGATTCTAAGACTTCTCTTTGTGGTCCACCTTCTGCTTCACTGCTGAATATTGCTAATACTAATAATATTAATATAGTAATATACAAATATACAAAACAAAATGGTCAGTTTAATTAAATCCAGACGCTGGTCGAAACTTTCCTATTCAAGTAGGAATCTATATAAATAAAAATGTAATGTTTGTTTGTGGGATTAACATAACTCAAAAATCACTGGGTGCATGGATACCAAATTTGGATACAATACACCTATCAGGCCAACAAGTGACCATCACTCATAAAACACTGAAAAACATAACGGAGGGGACTTAAAAAGTCAAAAAAGCAAAAAGACACTACAACGCATGGGCAAAAATGACTCCACCTGGCAAACAAAACACACAATAACATATTCACACTCTCTTCTGGACCACAGTTCCCAGAATCCCCAAGACCAGACCCTTTAGGAGAGGTGGACGATCCAAATTCACTGCTTTCAAGCTGCAATCTTTCTTCTCCTAGGATTTCTTTGAGAACATCCCAATCCCTGCATATTTCCAATTTCCTATTCCTGGACTGCAACACCCAGCAAGATAAGATAGATTCGATAGAGCTATATAGGTAGGTAGATAAATTGATCAGGAGGGCCACTGGGAGTTGCAGTCCAAGAATAAGTAGAGAAGGAAGAAAGGGGAGAAAGAGGAAGGGAAAGAAAAGATGGGGGGATGGAAGGAAAGAAGAAGAGAAGAGAAGGAAGAAGAGAGAAAAAGAAGAGAAAGAGGGAGGGAAGGTTGGCCACAGCAACGCATGGCGGGTACAGCTAGTAATAATATAAAGGGGATGATGATGATATATTCACATGATATTCAAAATGTTTTTTTAAATTGCTTTTTTATTTTACTTATACCAGGAATATAATGTTGGACTTCATTGCAGACTAAAGTACAGTGGGCTGTTGGGACTGAAACAAAAGGACTTTCCCTAGAGCTCAGAAACAGATTTCAAACAAAACTGAACCTGGAGATTTTTATTTGATGTTTGGACTCTGTTGTTATGCTTCGCCTGCTAAGCCACGTCCCATTGGCATCATGTCTCTGTACAGTGGGCTGGAACCAGAAGCAGCTGGTGGCTCCAATATCAGTGGAGTGGTAAATCCACTCTCTGTGTTAATCTGAATTTTTAAACAGGTGCTGAACCCTATCCCCAAATTAGGTTAGTTACATCCAACAGACCCTTTACAGTTCAGAGTAAAAGCAAAGCCCCTTTGACATGGAAGCCATCAGCTGCTGGTGGTTGGCTCCAGATAAACTCTCCTGTTAATGGAAGGGCTGCTTTGGAACAGCTAAGTGGAACAGCTCCAAGTGGAACATAACCAACAGAATTAACAGTTAATTAACGTAAGGAATGGAACCCAAAGTGGGATGGTAGCTGGACAGCAATTTTTGGAAACTCCTTTTTCCTACTTCAGGGCACTCAATTCTCTCGAATAGCTTTTCAAGGGCATGAAGGCTGCAAAGAAGATCAGGCCAAACAACGAATGATGTAACCCCTTCCCTCCACATCTGTACGAGCTTTGAATCAATCTGCTTTTCATGTATAACACACTAGAACAAATTTTGTGTCCATCTAAGCACTATTCAACACCCATCATTGCACTGCTGGCTATGCGGGCTAGGGGTTGCAATACATGCCCATCTAGAGAGTCAATGATTTGTTACCTTAATGGAATACAATACAAAACTTTATTACAGTCACTGACCAGCACAAAGCGGGCACAAGTACCCTGGGAAGGAAAAACACAGCTCCCAGTGAAGCAATTATTAAAAGAAGATTAGAAAACAATTTAAAACCACAGTTTAAAAACACAGGTTAATGTAACAGGTATGGAACCGAGGGGAATAGGAGCCAAAACATAAATATAGCAGCAATAAGTCAAACCCTTGTGCTGGCAGGACTGATGACCGAAAGGTCAGTAGTTCGAATCTGGGGAGCAGGGTGAACTCCTGTCCATCAGTTCCAGCTTCTCATGCAGGGACATGAGAAAAGCCTCCCACAGGATGGTAAAACATCTGGGCGTCCCCTGGGCAACATTCTTGCACACGGCCAATTCTCTCACACCATAAGCAACTTACAGTTTCTCAAATCGCTCCTGACACGAAAAAAAGGAGATAATCTGCCAACATGCTGGTTATAAAGTAAAGAACAAGAGGAACATTTAAACATGATGAGAGTAGATAAGGAACACATGTCCAGTTTTTTTTTAAAAAAAACAAACCACATAGCACCAGCTCAAGTTTGTGCAAGTAATGGCTAATGGACAAAGAACCTCGCAAATGGTGCATACAAGTATTATTTGCAGCTGTTCTCCAATCTTCTCTTTCTTTTGCACATATTAATTTGATAAGGCGAAAAGGAATGCATGCTGGCATTTATCTCTAACATAGGCCAGGATTTATTTTTATTTTGCACTGAATATTATGCACCGGAGTATAAGTGGCAGCATGAGAAGTGACCTCAGGTGGGGGAAAAAATACAGTGAAGCATCAGAAAAGAAGTACTGGCATAGATCAACATGATTCATCAAAGGGTTGCTGAAGTACAAAGTTCCCTGATAATAATAAAAAGCCCCAAGAGAACACATTCCCAAAACATGAAAATCTCCCCATCATATTTGCTAGGAATTATCCTCTGTCTCCAGCTTTTAAGGGTGACAAAAATAATAAAAACATATACAACAAAAAAGCTCTCGGGACTATAAGCTCAGGTTCCGGGCCAAAACCTTTGGCTGTGGCCATTGTGTTTCCTTGTCACACCGCTGTGCTCTGGGAGCAGGTGAGGATGATACACTTAAATCTTAATCTCCAAAGCTCTCCGTGCCAGTGCTCCAGCAATCGGGATCTCAGCCAGTTTCACTTGACTGATATTAGCGCACAGTAACAGCAGGGAGAAAAACCTATATATAAAATTTGAGAGAGACTTCTACTTGCTGGAAAATTCAGAAAGGAGGCTAAAGGAACCAACCCAAGATGAAAGTGTTATGAAAAAAAAGATAGATGAAAAGAGTAAAGGCATTCCTTCTCTCCGTAGTACTAGTATTACAACAGCCTAGGGAGAGACACATGCATTTTCCTTTTTTTTTAAAAAGGGTGTACTATCAAATAATATTCTCCAGTTATTTGTTTTAAGCAAGCCGACAGCCTCTGAATCCTTAAACCCCATTTCTGCACCTACACCTACATCACAAAACATCGACACTCTTTGAAATGGCAGAGGTTTGAAATATGACCAGGCAGATAATACAAAAAAATTAGGAATGGTCATTAGACATTTCTTGTCATGACATTGCAAGCAATCCGGGAAAGCCAACTGGTCAGGAAAGCTGGTATTAAAGGATTCCAATGGCTCTCTATTATCATGCACAAAATGTATGACTAAAAAGCATGGAGGGATTTACAAGTCATCTTGCTTGATCCCACCGCAACTTTGAAAGAAAGGTCACTGTTATTCCAATTTCAGAAATCAGGAACATTCCCACGGCACCTTGCCCTCACATAAAGGGGTCTGTGGTTAAGAAAGATGTGAACCTAGGCCTCTAGCGCCAGCTTATAACAGGCGTCCATTTATACTGACTGAGCAATTTAGAAATGCTGTTCAAGAAACCACTCAACGCTCAAAATAAACCTTTGTTTAGCCCTCCACATTTGCGTCCACAGATGAGCTTCCCTCTTTGATAGCATTCTTCTCTTAAGACGCTTGTGGATGTTTCACTGGGGGCTGTTTACAACAACCACAGTGTGTGCTACCATGACAGGTCAAGAGTCTACTTATGAAGTAAAAGTATTATGCACTACTAATGCTCTTAGGAGTGAAAGCCGATTGAACTTTACTCCTTGTGAGAGTTTAAGATATGTCATTAGCTACCCAGTGAGCCACTGACCCAGAATACTTTGCAGCTACCAGTCAAAATACTAGCATTACTAAAGAAATAAAATACATGACAAACTATATACTAGTAAGAATGGATTTCTACTGAAGTTTTACTTGCAGTGGTCTATTACGACTCAGTCTCCCTTAGTAGCTGCCCTGTTTTGTAGTCGTCTGGATTTGAGTGCACAGTCCGGGTTCTGCAAACCATCTATGGATTTGAAGTATTTTTTAAAAAATTCCAAAAAGCAAACTTTGATATTTTAGCCATTGTATGTAGTGGGGTGAGCATCCAAAAATTTTGGTATCTATGGGGCCCTGGAATCAAAGTCCAGGATGGCTTTCGATACCATTAATCACAGTATCTTTCTGAGCTGCCTCTCTGAGATGAGAAGTGGGGGCACTGCTTTGTAGTGGTTCCAGTCCTTCTACATGGAGTGAAATCATGTAATGATGCTAGGAGATTACTGTTCTACCACCAGCCCATGGGGTTCTCCAAGGTATAGTTTTGTCCCCCATTCCCTTTAACTTCTACATCGAACCGCTGGATAGGTCATCCAGAGTTTTGGAGTACAGGAGTTCACATATAGCAACATGAAAGTTTCCTGAAGCCATTCTGAAGTCCACATGGCTGGTCGGGCCAACAGCACATTGGTACTGATGCTTTGTCCCAAGAAAGTGAAAAACTGTGGATAAAGAAACTGCTTTTTTAAAACCTGAAATAACACCTTTCTAGGAATTTCTAGGTCTTCCAGTACAACTGTATGGCCAATATCTGGAAGCTGAACACAGAATGGCACTGGAGGATCTACTTTTTCCTAGACAAAACATCTAGATCGTCCAACATGACCAGATGAAGTTAATCACAGAGTCATACTGGAGGTCCAAGAGATTAATAGAGAAAACCTTTTAATTAAATTAGTAATAAAAATCCACAAAAGTCAAAACTACAAATGTGGAAGGATGACTGCAATAGTCCATCCTCCATTATAGCCAGGTTAATGCATACACAACAATCACACTATGTAATAAAATGAGAAAAAATCTGTTTCTGTTTTGTAAGTGTTATTTCCTGTTTAATTAATTGTGCGGTACTTACTGTGAAAGTACTATATTTGTTATGCTCCAGAAACTTTGTTATGTGGCTGCCACAAACTATGTTGAATTTTCAGTGAGATACTCACTGAAAAACTGGCAAAATGTGCTTAAGGATGTCCTGCAAAAACAAAAAAAAACCTTTTCCATATTTTAATGATATATTCAATTAAGAAATGACATTTATGAACACAAACAAAAATTGTGTTACATAGTGTTATCGTTACAGGTGTGTACACTTGACACAGAGTTCTAAAAACACATCAGAGATTCAGATAAATGTACAGGTTACCAAAAGTACTTCAACAAGATTCATAGCTGCTTCAGTGCAGTATATTGGTATGATAATTTCCTCTATTCATTCTCATATTTTATGCTAAGGGGAACTGAATGCACAAAATAAAGCAAAACAAAGTAAAGCCGTGGAATTGAAAGTTATAGTTCCCCAAGTAATAATAACTCTGCCATGCTACACATGTATTAAGAAATAAATTTCACCACAAGTACTGCAACGCAAAGACTTTCATCTGCCAAAGAAGACTGAGTTATAATTGTACCGAGTTATAACTTCTATATTTTCTACCTAAAACATTCAAATGATCAGAGGGATTATTTCATTAGCTTGTTTTGCTTCTCTAAATTGTTCTTACTAGAAGTTGTTTCATCATCAAAAAGTACAGATCTATAAAAGAACAGATCTTTCATATGCAAATGCGTGTAATTGTTACAAGCAAGACTGGGTTTTCAACAGTAGACCATCCCACATTTTGTCAACATGATAATGCTACAAATGTCATGTTTAAGGTTAGTTCTTCTCCTCTTCCCCCCTCACAACTATTTTCTATCCCCCTGGTTTCAGGAATTGTTGACTATACAACTATCTTATGGGCCCTGCGTTGTTTGTTCACAAATGTATATTCAGATATGGCCAAGGTTATGTATGAGGGTAAACACTTTCATGTGTGTTTGTTTGCAGAGGACACATGGTTGCCCTTGAAATCAGAAGCCTTTATGTCCTCCTGTTCCACTCTCCTAAAAGCTAGAATTGTTTTTCTGAATAACTATACCTTTTATATGGGAGAAAAATGTTGGTAGCATAAGCTTTAGTAATCAAGTATACCAAAAGTATTATTTATTTACTGTATTTATGTCCTGCCCGTCTCACTCTGAAGGGGACTCAGGCTCAGCTTACAAGAAGGCAACAATTTGATGCCGGAAAACATACACAGAAATAAAAAAACATATACATTAACAACCAAAAAAATTAAAGACAACTCAACATTAAAACCAATTATTAAAACAACGGAATCCAAAATCATAATCCAAAGCCGTTCAATTGTAATTGCACTATTCCGTATTCATGTATTGTACTGTCTGTAAGCTTAGTCCCACAGCTGAAAGCTTAGTCTCACATTTTAATTTCTTTTTGGAGGTCTGGAGGGAGCTGATATGATTTTGTTGGGGAGGGAGTTCCACAGTCGAGGGGTACCACTGAGAAGGCCCTGTCTCTCATCCCACCAACCACACCTGCCAAGGAGGTGGGACTGAGAGCAGGGCCTCCCCAGAAGATCTTAACCTCCGAGGTGGATCATAGCGGGGGATACATTCGGACAGATAAGCAGTGCTGGAATCATTTAGGGATTTACAGGCTAAATTGAATTGTGTTCGGTAGGAGATTGGCAGCCAGTGGAACTGATGTAACAGGGGGGATGTATGCTTCCTGTATGCCGTTCCAGTAAGGAATCTGGCCGCCATCCGTTGGACCGTTTGAAGCTTCCAAACACTCTTCAAAGGCAACCCCACATGGAGCGCGTTGCAGTAGTCTATTTGGGATGTAACAAGAGCATGGTCCACTGTGGCCAAGTCTGGCTTCTCAAGCTATGGGAGCAACTGGTGAAGAAGTTTTAATTGTGCAAAAGCTCCCCTGGCCACCACTGAGACCTGGGGTTCTAGGCTCAGTGATGAATCCAGAAGAACCTCCGAGCTGCGAATCTGTGTCTTCAGAGGGAGTGTAACTACATCCAACACAGACTGTAACCCTATACCCTATTTGGCCTTTCAACTGACCAGGAGTACTTCTGTCTTGTCTGGATTCAATTTCAATTTGTTCACCCTCATCCAGACAATCACAGCCCCTAAGCACCAGTTCAAGACTTGAACAGCCTCTTTAGCAGCAGGTGGAAAGGAGTGATAGAGTTGTACATCATCTGTGTACAGATGACATCAAACTCCAAAACTCGGGATGATCTCTCCCAGCGGCTCCATGTAGATGTTAAACAAACCCTCCCTCACATCTTTGTTCAAAAAGAAAACACATGCATAATTGGAAATATAAGGAATGTCTATCAACAACACAAAGCACAGCAAAAAAGGGGGAAGGGTAAAAAGAAGAAAATAAGTTTGCTATCTGACATAAAACTTTCCTTCGCCCTACTACAAAACTACCCATCGCCAAACAAACTCACCTACACTCACCCTTAATCCACATCTATGAGTGCATCTACACTGGAGAATTAATGCCTTTTGACGCCACTTTAACTGCCATAGCACAATGCTGTGGAATCATGGGATTTGTAGTTTTACAAAATATGGTGTCATGTATCTGTGGAAAACCAAAGTACAACTTCCATGATTCTATAGTACCGAGTCATGGCAGTCAAAGCAATGCCAAACTGCATTCATTCTACAATGTAGATGCAGCCTACATCTCCCTATATACATATTTCCCCCACATGAAAAAGTCAAAGAAACACCATATCACATTCTTTTTAATGATTCCTTTCATGTCTTATATTCTTCTATGAAGTTCATTTCCAAATACTAGAAGATGCAGAGAGGACAAGATTTCCACCAATAAAAACACACTTTACACCCAGACTAGCATTTTATATCAATTTTAAATTGGTATCTTCAGAAATTATTCCACTTAAGCATCCATAGCTAAGCCAATGGTTAGTATGCCTGTCAACATCTAAAACAAAGAATCAAATCCTTTTAAGAAAATGCCATCCTCTTTTTTTGTAGAAAAATGTAAACAACGATTTAAGCAATTTTATTACGGTGAGTGTTATCTGATTGCTAGAAGGACCTGTGTTTATTGCTTCTCTGTATTATAGTCTCTTGTCATTTCGGACAATGAAAAATTCCATTCTTTTGTACAGCATGTGAGATTCCTAAGTAGTAAGGCATCTACAATGACAGTGAATAGAGGCCGAGAATTTCAATGGGTGCATCTACACTGTAGAATTAATGCAATTCGATAACACTTTAATTGCCTCGAATCATTGTTATGGAATCATGGGTGTCGTAGTTTGCTGAAGCACTAGCATTATTTGGCAGAAAAGGCTAAAAAGCCTCGAAAACTACAGCTCCCAGGATTGCCGAGCATTGAACCAGGGCAGTTAAGATGGTGCCAAACCACATTCATTCTACTGTGTAAATCCACCCATAAATATATACAGTAAAATTGCTGTTTTCTTTCTTTTACTCTGAGTGCCCTGCTTCATTGTTAATGCAGCTCTTTAGAACCATATTACTTTTCTTTTCTTTTCTTTTTTTTTTTTTTGCTTTTGGGCAGAAATCGAACTATGTATTGTGAGATAATTCTGATGTTTCAGCTATAGAGGTGTTTTCAAAGCTTGGCTCTTTTCAAGTATTCATTAAAGGTCAGTTTACTGCTTGTGCCAATAGTTCATGGATGGAAGTTCTAAAACAAGCACTAGCAGTACGTTAATAAGCTGAAATCTATATCCCTTGACAGCAACTGATACAGCAAAATCTGTTTGACTCAAGTTGGACTGCTTTCAATCAGCATGGTTAACAGGACGAATATAAAATGACAGAATACAGAAGAATGGTCTCCTAGTCTACTTCTTTCTTGTGGTGGACTCTTACACACTTATATTACCTTCCAGGTTAGAGTTCCCAAACACAAATCAGAGAACTCACTCCTCTATATTTCCCTATAGACACCTCCTCTAGAAATGGTATTGAGAGGAAAGCTGCTATCAGATTCAAGAAAATGTAAATACAGTTAATCTGATGAGCATGGTCATCAATTCATAGATGAAGTAATTATTGTTTTTCAATAAGGAATTTGGCCTAAATCCAGATGCTAATTTAAACTAGTAGGTCTTGCTGGCTCAACTGCTGAGTGATAACCCAACAAACCCTACTGATTCAATGCTTCAGTTCCATCTGGGAGTCACGCATGAATTTATGCCACTACTTTTTGATAATGTCTCCTCCTATGTAAGAAAAAAAAAGAAAACATGTTTATTTGAACATAACATTGGTAACACAGTGCGTGTACGTGTACCAAACTCTTCTCTAAAAGACTTCTAGAAACTTTACGTAAACCTTATTCTAAAAACAGAAAGCGAATTCGTAGAGTTAGAGAAGTACACTCAAATACGAGAAGTTAATGTACGTCTGGAAATCGGATGCTAAACATAGATGATGTCTGTCTCTCACCAAAAATAGTTGTTTTATGTTTTCTCTTAGCTGCAAATGTGTGACATGCTTCCAATTTCCCCACTTCATTTGCAAAGACAGGAAAATGTAGTGCATGGTGTCATGGCACACATAGTTTAAAAAATTCCTAGCTGTAAACAAGATGGGTGGAGAAAGAAGGCGTGGAGGCTTCTGATTGTTATCAAGTATGACTAAGGCTCCAACCAATTTAAAGCAACCGCTATTCAATCAATCAATAAATCAGGGTATCTTTCAAATATAGTAAATGTTATTTGAATTGGAAGGTCTAACTGGTTATTCAATATAGTGAGATACAGATCAAGAGACCTATCTGGTTTATTATACCCAACACAACATTAGTTTGATTCAGAACACCTACAACTGCAGCCAAGTTTCATAGTGCACAAGAACTACATATGTGTAAAATACAGATATTCCAAAATTTGGGGGGAAATCTGAAATTCGACACATTTTTTGTTGCGAGCATTTTGAATAAGGGATACCCAACTTGCATTTAAATCCTACATCAAACTAGCAGGACAGGAGTGGGAGCCGAGATAAAAATGAAGTATTTTACATGCAGGAGTTCTCAGTTTACTTCAGGGTTGCATTTCTGGACACATGATGTAAATAGAGACTGACGCAAATCGAGTAGCTGCTTCCAAAGGGGATCATTAGAAGCCAGTGAGATACAGCCAAACAAAGCTGAAGTAGCTTAAAAGTGTGAGGTTTTATTTGATTTGTTGTCAATTTTAAACAGGTTTAAATCACAAAATATTAGAGTTTGCCTCTTCCAGGCTAGAGAAACTCTGATTTTTCAGATGATATTTTCAACTGCCCTCTTTCTACCTAAGAAAGCAGGGAAAACCTCTCCCAGCCATATTAACATTCCAAGACAACAATTTCTTCATTTCCTTGGCTTCCCTTTAAAGTAGGCAAAGATAAGATTTTAGCTTCTTCTTTTCCCCCACATCAATCTTCTAAACAGACAAAGAAAACCCTTTCCTTCTCACAGAACCAAAGCCACAGTAAATGAAAATTATTATCAATTGGAACAATGCAAATTCAATTTGCTTATACCTGCAATGGTTATCTATATAAAGGCTGATCATATAGCAAACATGTTTTACTTTGGGGAAATATCTACTTGGAGGCAAAAGACCAGATGGAAGAAAGGTGTGGTTTTTTTATCATATCAGAAGCAACATGAAAAACTTCAAGTCGCTTCTGATGTGAGAGAATTGGCCGCCTGCAAGGACATTGCCCAGGGGACACCTGGATGTTTTTCTATCCTGTGGGAGGTTTCTCTCATGTCCCCATATGAGAACCTGGAGCTGGCAGATGGGAGCTCATCCCATCTCACGGATTCTAAACACTGATCTTCAGGTCAGCAGTTCAGCTAGCACAAGGGTTTAACCCATTGCACAATCGTGGCTCCTGGAAGAAAGGTAGCTCTAGGCAAAGAAGACATAGCATCTTTTTCTTGTGGACTATGCATTCCTCTTTTTGTCATTTTATCTCTTCCCCGCTTCAGTACTGCAAACTGTATTTCCTTCAATGTCCCACCATTACTCCAAATTGTATGGTCTTTCTGAATAGCCCTTCACTCAATCAGAGTTCTTTAATTCTTCAGCACAAGTATCTCAGCTCCACTTACAGCAGTTCTTCCTGACAATTTTACAGATCCCTCCTTGTGCTGCTGTTTACGTCTTGGGTGTTAGCCAGGCTGGATCTTGGCCATTTCATATTTTCTGGATAAAGTAACCGTCACTCCTTACACTGAGTCAGATGGCTTCTAAACTAGCTTGTTGATGTCTTTCAGACGGGAACTTATAGTAAACAGGGATCCTTTTTTTCCAGCACAGAGTGGAAAAGTATCCCTAATTGTGTCTCAAGAGCAAAATAAAAATTACTTTTGCGCTTCTAAGGAAGCACTTCAAGGGGAGTTACACAAAGCACAATGCTTTGGGTCAATACTTTTGGCATTTCTCTTCTTGGGTTATTTCTCTGCCTTTAGAAGGGATTATGTGTACTGTTCCTTGGGATACCCCCTTCCCACTGCATCTGAAGAGAGAATTCAAAGCAAATACTGAAGTGGAATTTTATAACCTTTAAAAGCTGTGAGCTGTGACAGAGAAAATTACAAATTCCCATTTGTTTTGTACAATTCGATGCGGTAGACTCTTGCCTTGGCTTAAGTGACATCAACTGCTTTGTGCCTTGGAAACAGATTCAGGAAGCATTTCCTTTCTTTTCTTGAAGCTGATGTATAACTATATGTGTTTGTTCGTTTCAGAGATACATATCCTGCTTTTTTAAATAAAAACCATTGCATACATTTTAAAACTACAAAACAGTTGAACAATAAAAATATTTTAATGTGTACACAACTAAAACAGCATAGAACGTAGCAAATGAAATATTATTTGAAACCAAGTACTATGTTTACATTAGATGAAAGAAGTTTGTCTTCACTTAACTCAGCACTAAACCATATGTCTTTAAAACATGAACACCCTAATGGGGGAGCAGGAAGAATCAGGGATTCAAAGTGACCGGCACAAAATAGATCCAAATACATAGCTTGTATAACCATTCTGGCTACTGAATTCAGCACCAATTTTAAATCAAGATCTGAAGCTGATAAAAAAAATACTCCTTGTCACAGTGCCACACATGGTTCGATAAGTAGTGAGTCCAAGGAAATGCCATGTATAACTGATTCTGTAGATGGAGCACAATGCCATTCAGAATCCAGCCATAGACTGGTTTAAGGCAGCAATCTTCAAACCAGTACAGAATTTTGTGGTCCATGTAGTCCTTTTGTCTTCATCCATCTCAAAAAAAATACTACAAAATATATCCAGGCTTTCCACCACTTCCTGAGAATTAGAAGATTAAAAAAAGGCAAAGCTATGTATCACCTACGTGAAAATGAAAACAACTGAAAGCCCTTGTACACTGCCATATAATCCAGATTATCAAATTAGATAATCTACATTAACTGCTTTGAACTGGATTATATGATTCTTCACTAACATATAATCCAGTTCAAAGCAGATACTCTGAATTTTATATGGCAGCGTAGAAGGGGCCTATGAGTCCACAACTGAGTAGGGGCAAAGTCTGAACTTCTACTTTTCTGCTTGAGTAGTGATCCAGGAGAGCCCTTTCAGATTATTAAAATCTAACCCTAATGGAGAATTGGCAGAACCTGTGAAGGCTTCCTGCAACACGTCTGTAAAGTGCTCTGTCCACAAAATTACTCATATTCAATGCCATCTTGGATGTAAGCCCTACATGAGGATCCAGAACACTCTGTAATCCAATTATACAGGATTAGCTTCAGTTATTGTAGCTGCCATGCTGCACAGAAGGGTGTCAAATCAATAATTTATTTCCTTGTTTTGTGAAATTCTGCCCCCATGAATAATCAGGGGTTGCACTGACCGGGGGATTTTAAGAGGTAATTTGTGCTTAAATGCAACAAATCAGTTATGTTTCCAAAACATCCATTAGGTTGGTTTATTCTAGTTGAATCAGATTGCACATAAACTTCCCCAACATTAATGGAGCACCACCAGCAGCACCCTGAGACTTGGGGGAATAATGTGGACAGCCAATAGTATCCAGATTGGACCATAACCTAGAAGGGGAAATAGCACACATGTGTCAAAATCCGTTTCCCTTAACTGCCAATTCCAATTTCACCATCATTACCAAACCTTCTGTCCTATGGGGGTCCCTTCTCCTACACACGCATGAAAAATTACTGACATTGTCCCCAATAATATTCTCAATGAAGAAGGAGAATTTAACCATGTCCCTCAGTGATCCACACACTGAAATAATCACAAACAGCCCACTCATAATCCCTATTGATGTGAAAATACACACTTAGACACAGCATCAGCAATAAATCTGCAACAGAAACCTGTTTCCTATGGGAGGAAGTCCATTAGCAGTTGAAATAAAAGCTCCTATGCACTCTTCATATCCTGACTGGTACGGTACTAAGTTTTTAACGTCTAATTTTTAACTTTTCCTAAAAGTAGCAGGGCAAATTTAAACACCCGGGAGATTAGCTTCTTAACGTACCTGATTAGGAATGTTACTCTGTCATGTAAATATGAGCTAATCCTGTCTCTGGATAATAACTTGTGGTTTATATCTCCAGCTGCGAGAAATCAACGCGCTGTTTAACAAATCTTTAATATATTTTTTTCTTTTGTGGAATTGAGGCACTGCAATTTTTCTGAGGGCACACAGAAGGTTTCTTACTTCAGTAGAGAAATAAGTCTTGACCTTGCAGATGTGTGCAGTGGATTATTTGTGGCAAATAACATGGCAAACAGCTCATTATTGATGTTGGATCTAATATCTCGAAGCATATAGGATTAGTTTGTTGTTGTTCCTGTTTAAGTCATGATTTTGGACTTGAGACAGGAGTGGGAAATCTCAAACCACTTCCAAACATAACATTTACCTTGTGATAAAACAAAATGATGAGTAAAGAGACATACATAGTGGTTTAACTTCAGATGCTATTTACTGATTTGGTGCTTTCATGCGGTTTCTCCGAGATCTAGCAAACCAACACTGAGTAGCATGTGGAAATCATGATTGAAAACAAGTAACAATGATGGGGTGAAAAATGACAATTACTGTGGAGCAGCAGACAAAGCAGTGCTTCCCATACTTTCTGCACAATGTATCACCTTACTTTCTATAGAGGTTTAAAGTGCCTTTAGGAATAAGGCTTATTTGCCCCCACCTCACAGCACTACCCTAAAATGACAACCCTGTCCTTAAATTCCAAATTTAAATATTCATGGCTCTCGGCTGTTAGGGCTTTCTGCCCTACCTAGTACATAGCCTTTATCTAAAATGTGAGTTTCCAGCAGGCTGAGTGGATTTCCTTGTGTATACCAATCTATATTGACGTTTTAAGTGATAAGTTCTAAATACATAGTCACGTGGGCTGGGCATTTTTTCCCCACACACTTTATTAAGAATAGGTGGAAATGGCAGAAGAGGCAAGGAGAGACAGAATTAAATTGCCTCGAGTCACATTCCTACATTTAGTTGGCATGCATCCAGTTTGCGGCTGTGATAAGAAATATGTAATCCTATTATGCAGAGTAGAGGCAGAATGTAGAAATAGTTCTTGGAAATGGAACTTCTCCTGTAAGATTATTCGCTCCTACCGTAACCAGTATACAACTAGATCTTGGCTATAAGTCTTCTGACAGTTGACTGTCAGAACAATTCACCACACACAACTACAGTGTTTTTCTTAGCCAGACACAAAAGCTGTATTGCATATGTATCAGTCTGCAATGTAAACTTTTATTTAAATACACACACTCACACGCACAGATGTGTGTGTGCAATAACAAGGAAGATGCAAAGCTCAAGTCATGCTATATGACAGGAAATTAAGAGGAGTATTTTTTCTGAAGCTTTATGGGGGGAAAATAGAGGTATCACAACTTTTCATTTGCCCTGTTTGAAAAATTACAGGCACTGTAAATTATAGTTAAAGTCTTCACAATGTGCTTCTCCTTGTCTTAATTTGAAGGCCAAAGACACAGATATATCTGTACTT
Source organism: Anolis sagrei (assembly GCF_037176765.1). Lineage (NCBI taxonomy): Eukaryota > Metazoa > Chordata > Lepidosauria > Squamata > Anolidae > Anolis > Anolis sagrei. The sequence goes on along the minus strand of NC_090021.1, from coordinate 138,735,019 downwards.
TCTAATTTCTGTTTGCTGCCATAGCTAAATATGAATGCAATTCAGTCCCCTCTCCATATCCTAGGTATAAAAGTTTCTCTTTTTTTGAAACACAGGGCACATTTGCCAGGGCCTACCACAGGCTCAACAATCACTAACACTATCAGATGTGCCCTTTGTCATCCTATGGGAATATGGGGGAAAAATACACCTCCCTTCTATAGAAAGCCTCAACTCACCTTCGAGATCCCCATCTCAGGCTGTATCTACACTGCCCTATATTTCAGGATCTGATCCCATATTATCTGCTTTGAATGGAATTATATGCAACTCCCAGCACATGTTGCATTTGAGCTGCTGCACCTCGCAATGTATATTTTGTATGTCCTGTTTTAACCTGCTGGCACCCTACTTCTAATTGTTGCATTTTGCAGTGTTCTGTATAGATGTTTGTTTGATGTTGCTTCTGTAAATGCATATGACCGTTGGTCGGAGCATTAATAAATATTGATTCAATTGAATAATAAGTATCTACAGTGCCGGATGATCTGTGACTAAAAGATAATCTGAGATCAAATTCTGAGATATAAGGCAATATAGATCCAGCCTTGGTCTTTTCTCCTGCTGGAGACATGATGAAATGTTGCTGTTGACAAGATTGTGTCATCAAGACTGGCTGGGTTGTCATGGCAAGACAGCATTTCAAGAATTCCCAATATTCTGTTGTCATGTGCCTTACAGTCATTTATGACTAAAGGTGACCCTAAGGCAAGCATATTATGGGTTTCCTTGTCAAGATTTGTTGCCCAGTTGGGGGGGGGGGGGGAGTGCCTCCTTCTGACAATGGGAGATTACAACTTGTCCAAGGTTATTCAGTGGGTTTCCATGAGCGAGCTGAGATTCAGTATCTGGCCTCCACTGTCACAGCCCAACGCCCAAACCACTACACCAATGTACTTTGTGCCAAACTCCTGATTCTGTGAAAAGTAAGTGCTGTTTCACTTTGTGAGGCTAAGCAAATACACATATACTCAATGATCAAGCACAGTAGAATAGGCTGATTAATCACAATGATACAAACAACCCATTCACTGTTACATTTTTTACTTTTCCTTTAAGCCACCATTTATTGTTTTCCCCCATACAGTGCATTTTAAAAGAATGAATAAAAACTATTTGTGAAAACATCATCCTCTTCCTTTTAACAGCCTGGGGTAGTGCCAGGATGCCCATTCATCCATGGATGGAGAACAAAAGAAAGTATTTTGTTTTCAAATAGATTTGCTTAATGTAAACGTTGGCATAAGACCTATGGTATTTCGAGTCCATTTATTGTCCATTTGCATGAGAGCATTTTCTATATCCAGTGACAGCTGCTAATGCAATACCTTTAATAAGTAATAGTAAAAGCAATATGCAGCTAGCTGTGCTACAACTACTGTATATACTCACTTATAAATCTAGGAATTATAGACAAGAAAGGCAACTTTTAAAAACCTTGGGTAAACTTATCCTTTGGTCAATCTCCATCCCTTTCTCTGAGGAGAGAAGCAAAAGGTGAGAACTTAGTATTTCCTGGAGGAATCTAAAAGACCCCCTCTACTCTTCCTGCTGTTGTGCCTTTTTGGATGCCTAGGTGGGGAAATGGTGGTGGCCAGGGTAAAATTCGTAATTTTAGCCCCAAAATTTACTGTCAACTTACATATGCATAAATACAGTGGGATTCAAAACAATCATGCATATGAGCAGTCCCCATTTTGAAAGGACAAAGAGATATATGACCCTTTTCATATGAAAAACTAGAGGGTCACACGCTGTGCATTTGATAAAATAGGCTTAACATGACAGCTTAACTCACCCTTAATAAAAAAAATCTGTGCCACAATATTTTGTAGTTCATATTAACTTGGAAGATTGATATCTAGGAACTATTCTTACATTTTGAAAAAAGCAGCAGTGATTTTCATTTCAATCGGATCAGTCTCAGGATCTACAAATGGGTGGGAAAACCTCTTCATCATTGACAAGGTTGCTGGAACTGATGGAAACTACATCTTGAAGATATGGCCTTCAACAACATCTTGGACGCCGTATCTTCAGCTTCGCAGGTTGTAGGAAGAGGTTGTTGCAAACAGATTTCATGTTCAAAATCAATTTTGAAAACTGACAATTAACCTAGCAGATACAATCAAACCTTGATCCAGTCTATAGGAGGTGTTGTTTCAGTATCTCAAAAACAAGGTTAAGGTGTTGAGTAAACATCCTTAGTCTATGAGGGGTTAACTGCACACAAATTAATTTCTTGAGAGCTCACTAACATTTTGCTCCTGTGAGAATGTCTTTTCTAAGAAGGCATTATCTGTAGTGTGATGGCATCTACAAACTGCAATAAAGATCGAAAATCCAATTCACTTGCTGATTACGCACAGCAACAGACTGTTGCTGCTTTCAAAGACTTACCAACACATTTAAATATCAGATTCAGAAGCTGACATGCAAAACAAAAAAGAGTGGAAGAACATTCATGATCTGGGACAGTAAAGCAGCACTGCGACAGCAAGAACACACAAAGCACTGATGAAGGCTGCAAAGGAACAAAACCAAGCTCAATCAACAATACATTTTTCATACCAACTCGCTATTAGAAGTTGGAAAAGGAGAAGCATAAAATATTTTAAGTATTTCAAAATATGTATCTCCAAACTCTTTTTAAAAAACTCAAAATGAAATGTAAAATAAATAAGAAGCAAAATAATACTATTTATTACTATTTATTATTTGTTAAACAAATATTTGGTCCCCTACCAGATCTCTCAAATGTAACTCTTGACTTTGTGATTAATAAATTGAGGGAGGAGAAGGCCAAGGAGTAGGAGAAGTGGAAAAAAAAGGTATGTCATGTTTTAGTTATTTTCTCCACAAAAATAAGGAAAATCCTCTAAACTGAAAAAAGACAAATGAAAAGAAAAAATATATATATAATCATACAAACAAAACAATTTGAGTAAGCACACAATATTTTTCCTCACTGACAAAATGCTCCAAATAAGCGTTCTCTCTATATTAGCATACTGAAAAGAGTAATTAATACATTTCTCCATCCAGGTATTTTATACAGTTGACATCAAATAAATAAATCTTCTCTAACCAAAAATACCAGCAAAGTCCACCACCATGTTAAATGCTGGACCCAATTAATCATCCAAAGATGGAGGAATGATTTTTAAAAACTTTGTACTCACTGTCATTCATGTAGCTGTTCATATGTACCAAATCATTTCAAAGTCTTTCATCTGAACTACATTTTTTTGAATTGAACAATATTCCAATAGGATCTAAAGAAAGGATACAATCTGTCCTATTTTCAATTTCTTTCATCCAACATAATTAAAAAGATAGGAGAAATATCTAATTTAGACCAGTAATTATATTTTCCCATTACACAAATCTTCTGAATGTTATTTTAGTCAAAAACCAGTGATACAAAATCTTGTTTTCTGTAAAAATCATATATGGTGTTTGTTGCAATACCTGTCCCATATATAGGTTCCAAGCCCTCATATCACTTCCCATTGGGATGTTATATCATCATATACTGATTCATGTAAAGTTGAATTATGCCATATGAAACATTAATATTCTCTCAAGAGGTTGGAGACATGAAAACACCATTGGGACATTGTGCAAGAAGAACCAACAGTGCGGAAGTCGCAAAACTTTTCCCAAAATGTAGCCACATTGTTCAATGGGAGCCATTGAACTATGGAGCCATTGTGGGACAGAACATCTTTCATTGTGTCCCATTATGCATCATCACAATTCACCAGAACGGTTGCATATCATCCCAGCAACGAATCATATATAATTGAGTATAAGCTGAGTTTTTCAGCCCTTTTTTAGGTTAAGAAAGTCTCCCTTGGCTTATACTTGAGTCAAAGTTATTTATTATTTTACTCTGTTATTATTATTACATTTACATTATTTTACTCTATTATTATTTTATTATTTTACTCTATTATTATTGGAAGGATACGTAAGCAACATATATTTTCATATACATTGAAAAAGGTTAGAATAATAGTTTAGTCCGAGTTGGGCAGTCTTATCTGAAATTACAGTTTTATGTAAATATTCAAAAAAATAATCTATTGATGCTTCAATTAATATAATTTTATTGTTATCTATTTTTATTTTGAAATTGACCAGTAGCTGCTGCATTTCCCACCCTCAGCTTATACTTGAGTCAATACTTTTTTGCAGATTTTTGTGGGAAAATTAGGTGCCTAAGCTGTTATGCTTAGTACTTGGCTAGGAGAATATTTATTGCTATAGGCTATATTCCAGAGGAAGGAACCATCCAAAAAACCTCTGAGCAGTACTTGCTTTAAAAAAAACCCTCTAATAAACACATTGGATCAATAGAAGTTGACAGGCGACTTAAAGATACAACCCTCCAAAAATGTATGCCCATATATTTCAATTACACATTTTATTATACAGCTGGCTCTCTGTATCCATGGATTCTTCATCCTCAGATTGCTCCTTCCATGGCTTGAAAATATTCTAAACACAAAATTACAAAAAAATCCAACCTTGATATTGCCATGTCGCATAAGGAAACAATTTTACTATGCCAATTTAAATAATGGGACTTGGGTTTCCACAGATTTTGGTATCCTTTGGGTGGAGCAGGGTTTTCTAGAAAAAAATTCCAATGGGCATCAAGAGCCCATTAGTTTTTCCATTCATAGCTGAACAACCTGATATTTAAGAGGAAATAGTTTTAGGATGCAATATTAGAGCAATGATAAAGGATATAAAAGACCAATCAAAATGTATTAGTCCAAAGATGCAATTGGCTCAGCGGTAAAAAGTGCACAATTGTAAATAATTAACAGATTAATGAACTGATAGGGCTAATTACACACAGGATGGCATGAAATACAAGATACATATGGAACGAGGGTGAAGACACTGCAAATAGATACAGGACAAGTTTCAACCTAAGTCTAAAAGAGATACTTTGGATAAAAGTAGGTCTGTATTTGAAGTGTCAAGTGAACTATAAGGATTATCCAGAGAAAAGGATTAAACATCAAATGTCTTACTGGCCACTTCATTTCTTTATTACCTATGTTTGTGCAAGAATGGCAGATGGAGAAGTTGCAATAACAAGAAATGCCAGAAACAAAGAAGCAATTGTTCCTTCAGAAAGATTAAAAACAAAACAAAAAGCCCAGTGAGAGATTCAGCGCCTATCACTGATATTCAGACTTGGACAGATGGGAAAAACACAAATGAGAATTGGCTTACGATGGGACTATTCAGCCTCCATCAGAGGAAATATGTCAGTTATTCTGCCTCCAGAGTTCCTACATTTTCCCCTTGTTTATTGTTTGGACTAATTGAATTATTAGAATTATTACACTGTCAGACAGATATTGTCGACAGATAATTACAATGGCAGTTTGCCCATAATCTTGTGGTCACTGCGTCCTGTATCTCCTTGAAGATGTAACACTCAATAGGGAAGGAAGTGGGTTAAAAATAAACTTCGCACAAAAGCTGGCATTACAAAGTCAAAAACCTCCATCCTTTTCAGAACAAAGGCATCAAATCGTTTGCTTTGCTTTCCATCAACATTCCAGAAACAGCTGAAAACAGAAGTCTTAAAAACACCAGCTGAACAGCATTTTTTAAACAAAAAAACTCATGTCTAATTTGTGGAGTGAAGTTTACTTTCAAGTAAGACTATTAGATGATGTTCAGAAAGAAGGAATAGACAGGGTCTGTTTGATGTGAATCTTCCCTGTGACAAGACTGAGAGCTTGTCTCAGGCTCAGAAACTCCCTTATTACTCTCACTACAATGTGATGGCAACTAGGGAGGATTGTTAACCTAAAACAGTTAGTAGGCACACAAGTATTGTCTGAGCCAAAGGACCCCAATTAGATTGGTATCTGTGTTTTCCCCATACTTAACAACTTATGGCAACTTCATACATTTCATAGGGTTTTCTTAGATGAGGAATAATTCAAGGTGGTTTTGCCAGTTCCTTCCTCTGAAATACAGCCCAAGCACCTGGTATTTGTTGGCAATCTCTTGACTAAATACTCCCTGCTTAGCTGCCAAGATTTGATGGTATCTGGTGTCTTTTAGGGCACTCAGGTCCTGATACTGAATACATAAAGGCCTATTTCAATGTAAACCTGCCTGCCTGGGCATTGAGGCCACTTTGAGTGATGAGGAAATTTCCTTATCAAAAAATGCCCCTCCCAAAGAAATACTTATTAGGATGCTTGTACACGGATCCGTTTTAGCCATTTTCCTTTGGCCAATCTGGCTTCTTCAGCTTCTTCAGCTTGGTTGGATGGCCATAATGGCAAGGGTCCCGCCGTCATGGTTTCCTGTCCATAACGGGATCACATGGCAGCCGATCACACCTCCTCCTCCCCTTTTCAAGAGCATGCTGATCACAAGGAGGCTGCCACCCCCATTGTTGAAACCCAGGTTCACTTGAAGAAAGGAAAGGATCCCAGGAAGGATGCTTCCTTAACCCGTTGCTGAAACCCAAGCTTCCTTAAAGGTAAGAAAGGAAAGTGTCCCAGGAATGGAAAGGGGAGCCTCCTAAGTTCCCGATTAACTAGCTGTATTTTTTGGGTGCGGACCAAAAAAGGCTATCCAACTACCTGCCCATTTTCAGGAGGTGCACAAAAACAGGTAGGGGATCTACCTGAATCCGGCCAGCAGAAACAGATCACGGTTCAGCCAAAATGCACAAGCCTAATACTTATGCATTTGATTTAAACCCTGTTTTTTCCCTAATATGGGAGAACATTAACGTTCGCACAATGTGCCAGAATAATAATTGGAAGCCATTTTTTGCTTGTGCTTTTTCTTTTAAAATATTTTTATTGTTTTAATTTTTTTCTATTTTTTCTCTCCACCTACCCACCCACTTTTTTTAACCCTACCAATCTCTGCTTTTTCTTTCTTTTTCTTAGATTTAATAGATTGCTAGTATACCGATCCCTTTTCCCCATTTTTAAACACTGTCAAAATGATTATTTTATTTCTTCAATAAAAATGATTTATAAAAAAGAATAATATTTTTTTTTAAAAACTTATTTTGTTGCTAGCTATGTGATGATAAATATATTCAGATTGGTTTCACAGAAGTCATTCTAGTAAAAAAATCACTCTATCAAATGCTTTATATTACAATACCAGAACTGGATATTAAGTATCTAACAGATGCTGCTGAGAACTCTGACAGGCATGATTCTGTATACAATTGTTATTTTAATTTTTAAAGGACATATACCAAAGGGAACGCTCCTGGGAAAAAGGGGACTTACCTATAAAGTCTTAAACGGTTATGGACCTAAATGTCCGATTCCTTATTTCAGCCTATCTAGGTCTCAAAGATGTGGAGAAAGTCTCTTTTCAATTACAATTCTTACTCAGTGGAAAATGTTCCAATTCATTGTCCAAGTGCCCAACAGTAAAGGCATTATGGACAGGGTACTTCACTGCAGCTGACCTGAAATAAGAATATATAAAAGAAACTAGAAAAATGTTGAGGGAGAAAGACTTGAGGAAATCACATCCTTTCACCAAGTTAGATGCTAATATACAGGTTAGTAGGTGGGAAAAACCAGGCAAGCCCTCTGTTTTAAAAGACCCGACATTTGGAAAAGGCCATGGATACACTGCTTTGTTTATTGCCTCTCTTGCTTCCCTTCTACCATTCAAGGCAGGTGCTGACATTTCCTCCCTCCTTCATCTCTATTTTCTGGCTTGTAATCTACGAGGCAGAAGGCAAAACGGAACAACATACCAGCCAGCACAGAGCCATGAGAGGCATTTCCTTGCATCCTACTCTTTCTTCTCCCAAAGTCCCCCTGATGCATTGTATCCAGCAAAGGCAAAGCCTGCCAGTCCCCGGCAAATTTTTATGGCCGAAAATAATGAATTGAGTAAAGTGAAGGAACAGCTGCAGTGTAAATCAAGCAATCTACACAGACCAGCCACAGGGAGGGGAATTTAATGCACAAATAGTTGAACAAATTAGTTAAAGAAGTTTTTCAAGCTGTTTTGTACTGTTTTTCCCTTATATATTACTGCTTTGGTTACATATTTATTGTTTTCTATCTTGAGCACTTGTGCTAAAGGTAAGTTTCTAAATGCACAAAAATATGTGAGCAGCAATGCAATTTTAATTGAATTAGATACACAGCTTTTTATGAGCGTTATAATTGTATCATAACTTATTTTTTAAATAATTGAATTAGTTCTATTTTAAGACTTCTCTTGCTTTTATATGCATTTGTCTGTATTGCGTTTAAAGTTGTTAGCTGCTCTGGGTCCTAGCCTTGCGAAAAAAGCAGGATACAAATTACAATAGTAACAATATTAACAGCTGAAAAATTCAGGAGCCTTCTCTTCTCTTTTCAAGGCAAAAAGAATTGCTTTATAAAGGTCATACATGTCTGGCTGTCTATCTATGCACACATACACACACACGTTGTATTGCAGTACATGTAACTATGAGCAAAAGTTCCCACAAACCACCTCAAGGACCCATTATTCATTTTAGTTCAAATTTTCAAATGTGGAAATATCTTTTAAAAATCACAAAAATATTTTAGAAAGTAAAACATATCCTATGCTAACTAAAAAATTGAGCAAAATCAGGCAAGCCTGTGGAATGACTAATGTCCAGTAGATAAAAGTCCAATATATAATAGTCATGTGTCATCAAAACTGGAGCAGCATTAATAGAATTTTGTCTACATTTCTTTACTGTGATATTTTTCCTATGTGCACCATGAAGAAATCTTCTTTTTTCTTTTTGTTAAGAGTACTTTTGAATGATTTTCATTGGCTTTAAAATGCCTGACAACCCTTTCCATGTGCACTACACAATGACTCAGAAGCCTATCATTTGTAAGAAAATGCTGAGTTACTTGAGTTGTATATGTGAGTATGTGCTTTCAAGTTGCCTGTGGATTTATGGTGACTCCATGAATTTCGTACAGTTGTCTCAGGCAAGGAAGTTTGCCAGTTCCTTCCTGCAATCTGGGGGTCCTCCTGGACTCAGAGCTGATGCTTGAAACTCAGGTGTCGGAGGTGGCCAGGAGGGCCTTTGCACAGTAAAAGCTTGTGTGCCTTCTGTGACCATACCTCGAAAAGCCTGACTTGGCAACGGTACCTTAGTTACATCTAGACTGGATTACTGCAATATACTCTACGTGGGGCTGCTTTTGAAGACAGTTCAGAAAGTAAAATTGGTGCAAAGATCAGCTGTCAGACTGCTAACTGGAGCTGGCTCTAGGGGGCACACAATGCCCCTATTAAAGCAATTCCATTAGCTGCCAATAAGTTTCTGGTTCCAATTCAAAGTGCAGGTTATTACCTATAAAGGCCTAAACAGTTTGGGTCCTGCCTATCTTCGCGATCGTACCTCCCCCCCCCCCCCCCATGAACTTGCATGGGCTCTAAGATCTGCCTGGGAGGCCCTTCTCTTGGTCCCACCACCATCACAAGCACAGTTGGTGGAGATTAGGGAGAGGCCCTTCTCAGTGGTAGCCCCTTGTCTCTGGAACACCCTCCCCAGGGAGATTAGGCAGGCCCCCACATTGCCCTCCTTCCGTAGGGACCTGAAGACCTGGCTATTCAAACAAACTTTTGAGAACGCCTAGTCCTTAGTTGTTCTATAGTTACAATTGTTTACAGCCTGCCCACGTTTATAGTAGCTTATCACCATTGGTTATTGAGTGCTGTTTTATTGAGTCTTTAGTTGTTTTATTCTACTGTATTATGTTTTGTCTTATTTTATGTTCTGTTTATAAACACCTTTTAAGGCACTCCCCGAGTCCCTCCAGGTAAATTGTTGTTGTTCATACTGCTTAACTGTTTTTAATTTGCTTTAGGTATTGTATTGTTGTATTGTGTTTTGAGGCCTTGGCCTATGTAAGCCACATCGAGTCCTTCAGGAGATGCTAGTGGGGTACAAATAAAGTAATAATAATAATAATAATAATTGGTGGCAGGATATAAGAATAAAGTTGTTGTTGTTGTTGTTGTTGTTGTTGTTATTATTATTATTATTATTATTATTGGGTTGTTGTAGGTTTTTTCAGGCTATATGGCCATGTTCTAGAGGTGTTCTCTCCTGACGTTTCACCTGCATCTATGGCAAGCATCCTCAGAGGTAGTGAGGTCTGTTGGAACTAGACACTTTATTATTATTCCTCTGAAGCAGAGTCTATATTACCTGACATTCGTTGGCGGTCTCCTGTCCAAGTATGAGTCAGGGTTGATCCTGCTTAGTTTGCAAGATCAAGAGGGATTTGGTGCCTTTACCAGAACAAAATTTGTCATCTGGGAAGATCACCAATACAAAGAGAAAAAGAACAGAATGAAAGCAAAATTGGACATGCATGAAAGGCCACCTGTTTTTTGGCATTAACCGTCAGTACATTGTTTCATCTCCCTGATCTGAGCTACTGGGGTGCTGCTGTTTTAAACAGCACATATTGTAAACATTAATTTCTTGCCAGATGGAGCTGGCAATGCTGTAAGGGTTTCATCCCTCCAACATGCATGTTACAGAGCTCAAAGTTTTGTCTAAAAGAAAAAGGAAATGAACGACACAGTATATTTTACATTAATCTGTTCTTAACATTTCAAAATAGAAAATATCCTTCCATTTAATTACACATGAGATGAAAGTGAGAAAATGCATAATAAATATATTTTTCTCTTTAAACTTTATAACAAATGAATGCAAGGGATTTGTTTTGTGTTTTATAGATGTCTGAAGGAACAAATCACTGCAGGCATTTGATATCTAGCGTGGAGCCTTTTTGTATGACGTACCATCTATTTCTGTATGGGGTTTGGCTTCATGGTTATAAGCCAGATTTTTTTTTTGTCGTGTCAGGAGCGACCTGAGAAACTGCAAGTTGCTTCTGGTGTGAGAAAATTGGCCGTCTGCAAGGACGTTGCCCAGGAGACGCCCGGATGATTTGATGTTTTATCATCCTTGTGGGAGGCTTTTCTCGTCCCCGCATGAGGAGCTGATAGAGGGAGCTCATCCGCCTCTCCCCAGATTCGAACCTGCGACCTGTCGGTCTTCAGTCCTGCCGGCACAGGGGTTTAAACCCACTGCGCCACCAGGAGCACCATATAAGCCAGATTACTGTCCTAGAATTGACTCTATATAATGGAAAATTATGTTTTATCACTGCAAGAATGTACTTTCAGTAAGTTCTTCTCCCAGTTCCTCCCTGAAGTTTGCCACTTGGAAAACAGAAGCTTTCACCTGCTTTACATTAACAACAATATAACATTGAATTGCGCAATGGGTTAAACCCTTGTTCTTGCAGGACTGCTAACTGAAAGTGGTTCGTATCTGGGGAGTGAGATGAGCTCCTGTCTGTCAGTTCCAGCTTCTCATGCGGGGACACAGGATGGTAACACATCAGGCGTTCCCTGGGCAATGTCCTTGCAGATGGCAAATTCTCTCACGTCAGAAGTGACTTGCAGTTTCTCAAGTCGCTCCTGACACACACACAAATTCAAACTGTAAACTATGGTTAATTTTAGCTATGTTTGTTGAACCAATTCTCCTTCTTAAGCCATATGGTTTCAAGCTTCTTTGATTCAACAAACCACAGTTTAAGTTAATTATGGCTGGTCAGGTCACACACATGGCAAAGCTGTGATCATCAGAGATCATTTCAAAGCCTGGCAGCCATACTGGAGTGGAGTCAGGTCACAGAGGGCAATCCAGAATTTAAGGCTACCAATTCCTTGCAGTGCTAAACTATAGTTTATTGTTAAGTCTGAACCTGCTCCCTGGGTCTTTAAGCCTTATGTCTGCTTTAACATTTAGAGAGGGAAACCTCAAACCATCTGCTTCACAGATCATGATATAAATAATCTGGAAGCAGCTTGACAGATCTCATGTCTTTCTCCTTAGGTAGCTGTAAGTGCTAATAAGTCCCACACGTTTGAGTCATGAGAAAGAAAGAAACAATAATAATGCAGGAGCAATCCCACATGAGTTTCATCTATTCTTAACATATGAACTTGTGAAGCTCCCCATCTCCAGCGTCCAGACCCTAAGGGCTACTCCTCCAATATGAAATGTGTATGAGTATTATTAAATCTCCCCCACCTCTGATCCCCCACCTCTGTTAAAAGCAGGATATAAACAAGTCTCTTCCCAAGATGTAAAATTAGAATCAGGATGAGTAATGTCTCTGGAGTTCCTCTAGATCAGATCTCATTTCATCCTCCGCCTATCTCCAAGCTGAAGATGCTTGAATTCAGAGTAGCAAAGCTCTCTCTGCTGGAGTGCACAGACAGGCTAACAGGTGTGCCAAACTCTCCTCTGCAGGCATCCAGCAATGAAGTCCGATCAGCAGTTGATGGCGTCCAGGCCTCTCAATCTCAGAAAGAGGAGGCGGTAAGGGATGACGGGAATGCAGAATAGAAATGCGTGGCAAGGCACTGCTTGCTTTATTTATTTGATTTATATCCCTCATTTCTCCAGTTAATAAGAACTGAAGGCAGATTACAAAGCAGTAATACAAATTACATAAAATGAATTAATAAAGGCATACACATTTTAAAACCCACAATTAAACCAAAAGAAACATAAACCTTGGAGTTAAAAAGTTCTCCAAACACCAAGCAAGACGAATCTTCAAAAGCCTGTTTTAATAAAATGTGGTTCTGGCTTGCCACTATGTAATATAACAAGACTACGAACTATCTTTAGAAACACACACACAAATACAGAAGTTCTTATAAAAAAGTCTGAACCTATCCAACTTTACTAACTCTTTTCAGGTATCACTATATTTTTACTTTTCTCTGCTTATTAGCACTGTATTTGTAGCAAAACTACTGCTTCCTTATATCATGAAAGCCTCGAAGAAATATGTGTGAAATGAATTAACATAATTTATACAAACTGACCCAAAGGACAAAGCCACGTAGCCTTCCTTCACCTTCTATTAATTTCTATATAAATTTCAATGTAGAACAGTATATTAGGGGATGATCCCAGAAAATAATATCATCTCATCTCATAAAATGCAATACCATTCTTTCAGGTCATTTGAGCACGAGAGAGGGAGTCCCCAAGTTACAAGCGTCTGACTTACAAACAACTCATAGTTAAGAATGGGGGTGAGGCAAGACAAAGTGAGAGAAATCCACCCTTGGAAGGGAAATCACTCTTCAAAGGGTGTCTTAACTGATGCTTTCTCACCAATCCTTGTTTCCACAACAAGCTGCTTTCAAAATCCAATTCTCACAGGGACAGAAAGTGAGGTGAAACCTTCTGAACAAGGGCACAGACAGGAAAACAAACACCACAGGGGTGCTAACTCTTCCCTATAAAATCCAAAGCGTCTCTCTTTCTCTCTGTAGAAACACACACACACATATATGGCTGGAGTTACTTTGAAATGAATTAACATAATTTAACATAACATAATTTGAAAGGTTTTGACTTACAAAGAAATTCAACTTAGGAACAAACCTACAGAACCTATCCCATTCGAAACGTGGGGACTGCCAATACAGTAATTTACCATTGTTCTGCATATGTATATGTAAGATGAATCCAGGAGATGTTAGACTTTATATGGCTCTGCACACATAATTGGTAAAGAGGAACAATTATAACACCATCTTTCCTATGTTTCCTCTTCTTTTTACAATTTTAAGAGGGCCATATATCTTTGTAACATCACACAATAACAAGGTGTGGATGAATTGTTGCCGTATGTTGCTGTATGTTAGCTACTCTGAGTCCCTTGAGGAGGGAGAGCGGGTGGGATATAAAACAAAGCAAATAAATCAATATTCACGCCTCAATTAAAATAATGGAAAGGTTTGCATGACACCTGCACACATTATCTAAACACCACCCCCGCATACATTCTTGCCCTGGGTTATCAAGACACCGGATACCCCTGCCTTAAGTATTCAGCAAGCACATTTCTGCACTGCATTTGCTCTACAGGGGTCCCAGCTGTCCCTCTCCTTTGCCTTGATTTGAATTGCTGTTGACAGCATATCTGCAAAGACTTCAGTGATCAGGATCAAGTGTCTCCCAGCACCACCAGAGTGGGATTGCTACTGCCTCTTTCCAAGATATATCATAAGCACAATGACTAGGAATAGTTTGAACAGATGCCAGTGTGTTGGATTTCTACATGATCAACAATCAGTTCCTTAAGCCATTCACTTTTTACTTTAATAAATACAGTTTTAATAATTTGGGGGGGGGGGGAGAGTTATTTCTTAGAAGTACAGATGATTTAAATATTAAACAATTTATTCTGAAAAATAATGTTAAGATCAAGTTCTTAAGACATCTTACTGCGCAGTTCACTACCTTAAATCCATTCTCAATGCCTCCAAACAAAAATAATTTTAAAGTACTGTGTACAGTGATGGCACTCTGTAAATAAGTAAACAATGATTATAATGGTGATACAGTTTCATTAAAATAATGAAAAGCAGTCTGCCATATCCAACCCCAAGCATGTTTTTAAAACACAGTGAATACATGCAACAAGCAGTTCCTATGCCATATCCAACTCCGCAATGTGCCTGCACATAGTTTTTTGGAAACTGGAGCAACCACTAGGACATTAAGTTTACTCTCCTTGATAGGCACTCAGTGCCCATACACATTCTGGTACATTGACAGGTACATCTGCATACCTTTTGAAAAATCAAGCCAGGCTTGCCTCCTTTAAGCCTCCCAAACCCAGACTTCTGGCATGCGGAAAGCTGTATTGGCTTTCTCACAGCTTCACTGTCAAGGCACTTCACCAGAGCAAGTCTCAGTAAGTCAACAAATCTTCCTCTAGCAGAGCTGCACGAAGAGTGAACTTTTAATATACTAAACTTGAGCCTAAACAAGTCAACCAACGGCTTGCTTGGAATACCAATAAGTTGCAGATGGGTGCAGTGGGGGGTAGAAATCAAAGTGAGTCTTAAGATATACACTTGCTATCATCATAAATGCAGAATGGGACGGGTTTCAGACAGACGGATCTACTGCAGCATCGAGTGTGACATGTTTCAGGCTGCTGGAAGGATTAGTATTAGCTGTGCTTCCTGTTTAACAGCTTACTGTGTTTGGTCTGCTGTTAGGATTACTGACTAGCACTGTTCATAGGTAAAAAGATTAGGAGATTCTAGTTGCCAGTGAGGCTTATATAGGTTTGTGTGTGTCTCTCTGTTTTACAAAAAAGAAAAATCATTTGCATACTACAGTAATGTACATTAACAGGAACAAAATGTTATTAATGAAACAAATGTACCCAAAGCAGAAAAAGAAAGACTTAATTAGTATTAACATATGGTATGAAGAATTCATTACCCTAAAAAGTATAAAGCTCAAAGCCAAGACAGATGTCAAGATGCTAAGAACGAATGTTGCTATGCTTCTTAACACAAATGTTCATACCTGGATTAATCCCTGGTACCCTGGGTGACTGAAAAATAATTTGGGAAGCTCAGTAGTTGTATGTACTACAGTAATATTATAAATGTTTGTAGATCAGTAAAACTGCCAGATATTGCTTGTAGTATCAAATCTTTGCCGCAGTACCAAAGACACTCTAAGATAGTGGTTCTCAGCCTGTGGGTCCCCAGGTGTTTTGGCCTACAACTCCCAGAAATCCCAGCCAGTTTATCAGCTGTTAGGATTTCTGGGAGTTGAAGGCCAAAACATCTGGGGACTCACAGGTTGAGAACCACTGTTCTACGAGAATTGGGACCACAATTCACTTTTACTGAAAATGTATGCTTTGCCACAACGTTATCAAAAGATACTATGCTAATGTTCAGTAAATATCAGCAGCTAAAAAAAGCACAATCTACTGAAAGCACAGTTTCCATTGAGGTGTTCCTCTTTCACCAAAAAATGCGACAAATCTATGTTCCATGTAGCTGATGAGGTCATGACAGTGGGGATCTAACTGAGGCCCCTTCTACACTGTCCTTATGTCCCAGGATCTGATCCCAGGTTATCCACTTTGAACTAGATTATATAAGTCTCCACTGCCATATAATCTGGGATAAGCAGATAATCTGAGATCAGAAGGGGCCCGAGACATTTCTTCTCATACCCAGCCTTTCTCCACTTCATGGTCTTGCAGTTCTGTGAACTGCAACTCACATCACCCCTATCAACCATTGCCAATGGTAAGAAATGCTGGGAACATTAATCTAAAATATGTGAAAAGCAGCAGGGCGGAGAGGCTGTTCTAATCTTTGCCTCAATTTCTGACTACTCTGCAAAAAACAATTGTAAATAAGAGGGAAAGGAAAGTGTTATGATAGTTACATTTTTTGAATGTAAACATTGTGACTTAACTCTCAAATTACAAGCCTAAAGATCAGGATGATACAAGCTTTATTAAAGAAACACATTCACATATACACATAGTCACGTTTGTAATTTTATAATTACAGCACAGATTCACAGATTCAATATCCATGATCCAATGCTCCCCCATGTATGTGCGCTTTTCTAGGTGCTTTTCTACACTCACCTCAAAGGGAAGGCTGTTTATAATGCACAGTCACTTCTGGTGAGTATCCCAAAATTTTGGGTTTAAACTGGATTTCCCCCACTCCAGGCAAAATTGGGGAATAATCTCTAGTTTGATGTAAATTCTAGTATCCCACAACTTCAGGGCAGTCTGGACAGCTGGGTGTCAAAACAAGACACCCACGTGACCAGCAGCACATCTACTCTGACCACTTAGGTCGGTGTGAAACCAGCAGAGGATGAAGCAATTTCCTTGTGGAGCTGTTCAGAGGAGAAGCCCTGGAACTGGATCTGGTCTGTGCTTATGCGCACCACAGAAGTTTGGCTTTGAACTGGTTCCAGAATCCATAGTATATGTGGCTTCACAGTTGCGGAGGATGCTGATTTTTTTCTAGCTCCCTCACCACAATGCATACATGTTGATCGCTAGAGCACCTATCCCTTAATTAGTTTCACCATGTCATGTGCTTTACACCTATGTGTGTTGATGTACATTTTGGAGTATCTCCAAATTTTGCTTATGCTTCTAATTCACATTCCCTACACACATTCATACATGGAGCCCCTGGTGACACAATGGGTTAAATCCTTGTGCCGGCAGGACTGCTGACCGAAATGTCAGTGGTTCGGGGAGCGGGGTAAGCTCCCATCTGTCAGCTCCAGCTTCTCATGTGGAGACATGACAGAAGCCTCCCACAGGATGGTAAAACATCTGGGCATCCCCTGGGCAACGTCCTTGCAGATGGCTCATTCTCTCACACCAGAAGTGATTTGCAGTTCCTCAAGTCGCTCCTGACACACACACACACACGCGCGCGCGCGCGCGTGCTCATTCTATCCGGGTGCAGCTGTACCCATGATTTTTCACTGTGGGTTTAAAAGGATTCTTCTATCGGGGTGTGAATCAAGAATGAACGCAGGTATTGTGTGGGCACTCTAATCAGAATCATTAAAACGTTTCTCTTGAGGAACTAAATGGATTAATAGTTATAAAATAAAGACAAAAATAGAACACATACCTTGCTTGTAACTTCACTCTATGGTCAAAATCCTCTCTGGGCTTTATATTTTTGTTATGCTAGCGGCTGTAATGATGAAACATCCAACAACTTCCTACACTTTCACCACAACTAAATAGTATGCAAACACATCTCCAACAGCTACTCCATGACAAGAACTATTACCAGGACATCCCAAGAATGGCCCCTTGAATGTCTGGAAGTTATCAGCCACGCTGTGACTTCCATCTATGTAAGTCCACTGGCAGAGGTACAGTATATGCTGTGCCAGTGTTAAAACAGGACAGCAGCCTGTGACTCAAACTAGACATATCCCTGCCTTTCTTGAAGTCAAAAGCAGCCTTGAGAGGTTGACCACCCTGAGCAAAAGAAGGAGTGTTTTCAGGATCTGGAAAACACTGGAGAGAAAGAATTTCACAACCCCTTCCCTTTCCATGGCTCAAACACGCCTTCAATTTGATTCACAATAAATTTATTCAATTGCCTGATGCAGCTAGTTCGTTGACAGGAAACAGGAAGGGAATGGGATGGAATCAAGCCAGATAAAAGGTAACCAGAAGTGAGGAGGAAACTATGAAAATAAAATACTACATTTTTGTTTTTACAGGAGAGAGGGAAGCTGCCAATCAGAAGAGAAGAGACCATATAAATCAGAATAAAAACTGTATTTTTAAATTACATCATTTCTACTTAGATTTGATTTGCAGATAGGAAACAGGGATTATGCACATATCATTTCGTACTATATGAAGTTAAAATAATATCGCTTCTAACTTATAGCAAGCCAACCAAGTTACCAAGCCAATAATTTTCTTAATTAAAAATAAGATTACAAGCCTGGATATCCGCAACTTTTATTTGTATGATTAACTGCAGGGGGTGGGGAGGGGAGACTTCCTTTAAACAGATGGTGCATACAGCTTTCCACACAATGTTTGGGCTGCAAAGGAGGATTTTGGAAGGAAGCTTTTAGACTTTTTTTTGACACAAGTTATTTATACTAGCTCTCAGCTGGGAAATGTGCCTTATGTTAGATGGCTCTCAGCAACATGAGTCACTTTTCTGTATTATTGAACAACATGATACACCATCAGTCTCCCTTGGACTACTCTCCATTTATAGCCTGCTGCCCAAGACTCGTGGAAGACAAGATTTCCTGAGAGACCAGACACAAATTATTTCCAGGGTACAGATGAGAAATGGGCATGAGGGCTGTGGCCAGGATTACTTAAATACAGGTTTGGGGTCTGAATCAGGAATTTTAGCGCCAAATGCCTTTCTGTGAGAAATCTGAGCACCTTTGTCAGGCACAATGTTTGGGTTGCAAAGGCGGACAGAAGTGTTACAGACTGAAAGCAGGGCTCAGATTGATTATGAATATTCAAAATGATGTTGTTTTTTCAAGACCCTGAACTTATTAGGATTTTATTGGTAAGATTTCTTTACAGGAGCTTTCTCTTTGCCTTCCTCTGAGGCTGAGAGAATATGACCTGTCCAAGGTCACCCAGTGGGTTTCCAGAGCTGAGAAAGGATTTGAACCCTAGTCTCCAAAGTCATAGTTGCTCAAACCAGGATACCATCTGGTTGTGCAATGGGTTAAACCTCTGTGCTGGTAGGACTGCTGACCGACAGGTCAGTGGTTTGAATCTAGGAAGAGCTCCCTCGGTCAGCTCCAGCTCCTCATGCAGGGAAATTAGAGAAACCTCCCACAAGGATGGTAAAACATCAAACAACTGGGTATCCCCTGGGCAATGACCTTGCAGAGGGCCAATTTTCTCACACCAGAAGCAACTTGCAGTTTCTCAAGTCACTCCTGACATGAAAAAAACAAACCAACAAAAAACCATCTCTATGTGGCATCATTTTCTGTAAGAAATCTGTTTCTAAATGGGGGTGGAAATAATATTTGTTTTTATTCATTTTCAAGCCAACACTGGAATAATATTGAGCATGTTGTTATATTGTATTACATTGTTATATATAGGAGCCCCCAGTGGCACAGTGGGTTAAACCCCTGTGCTGGCAGGAATGAAGACCGACAGGTCGCAGGTTCGAATCCGGGGAGAGGCGGATGAGCTCCCTCTATCAGCTCCAGCTCCTCATGTGGGGACATGAGAGAAGCCTCCCACAAGGATGATAAAAACATCAATTCATCCAGGCGTCCCCTGGGCAACGTCCTTGCAGACGGCCAATTCTCTCTCACCAGAAGCTACTTGCAGTTTCTCAAGTCGCTCCTGACACGACAAAAAAACAACAACATTGTTATATTGTATTGTTATATTGTTGTTCAGGCTTGGCCCCATGTAAGCCACTCCGAGTCCCTTTTGGGGAGATTGTGGCGGGGTACAAATAAAGATGATGATGATGATGATGATGATGATAATGATGATGATGATGCATAGTTATTGCATGTAATTTACAACTCTGGGAGTGTAATTTTCCTGTAGAGAAATGTATGTAACTGTGGCGTTATGTGGTTTTTGGGTAGAATTGCTATGTTCTAGCAGCATTTTCTCCTGATGTGGCTGGCATCTTCAGAAGATCCAACCCCCTCCCCCCATGCCCACTATGTTGCTAGTGGGAAACAATGAATTTTTGCACATACAAAAATGCCCTAGACCAATGGTTCTCATCCTGTGGGTCCCCAGAGGTTTTGGCCTTCAACTTCCAGAACTCCTAACAGCTGGTAAACTGGCTGGGATTTCTGGGAGCTGTAGGCCAAGACACCTGGGGACCCACACACTGAAAACCACTGCCTCAGAGTCTATGTAAAAAATACCCCCAATTTTTAAATCTAAAAAGGTCTGTAGGAAACATTTTTTGTGCAAATCTACATCTTCCATTAAAAAACCCCTCATGTGTATTTCTGTATATAATAAAATAAATACACATAAATAAAGAACAGATTAGAAATCCATCCCTTGGTCAAAAATGGAGACAAAGTGGAGCAGGTGGCCAGTTTGAAGTTCCTGAGTGTCACTGGTAAGGAGGATCTGACCTGGAGCTCCCATACTTCAGCATTGGTTAAGAGGGCCCACTTGAAAATATACTACCTGAGTCTTCTAAGGAACCAACAACTGAATGAAAAACTACTGATGATCTTCTACTGTTGTGCTATAGAGAATGTCTTAACCTACTGCATCGGTAACTGCACAGTGGCAGGTAGAAAGGTGCTCCAAAGGGTCACCACTTCTGCACAGAGAATCATTGATTGCCCTCTCCCCTCTTTGGAAGAACTTTATAAGTCCCACAGTCTTAAGAAAGCTCAAAGCATTCTTGGGTATCCATCTCACTCAGCATATTCTTTTTTAAATTATTGCCATCTGGCAGACAAACAGACTGAATATAGATTTTATCCTAGAGCTATAACTATATTGAACACCATGGTTTCATACTGATGTGGTATTTGGGGCTGCGCGGTGGTGGTTGAGGTGCGAAGGGATGAGTATATTGTTTTGTGATGCTGGGGAAAGCATTCAATTTTGTAGTGTAATAGCACAATGACAATAAAGTAATTTAATTCAATTCAATTCAATAATAACCTTCTTAAACACTTCAGGATGTGTGAAGAACAACAAGAACTGAATACAAGTATTTGTTTTCTGTTGTGATGGAGAAAACTTGGAAATTATTCATTCTCACCTGCAAGAACCAAATAAATACTTTTGTCTCTACTTCTTAAGCACCAGGTAAAAACAAAGGCTTATGTTTTTGTTTTGTTTCATAATTATGCCTGGTTTCTACGACTACAGAAAAGCTGGCAAATGCTCATTCAGAATATTTGCAAGCAGCTCAATCTCGCCTCATGAAGCTATAATTAAATTATGTATATTAAATAACTAAATACAACTATTTTACAATTGCTGGTCTTATTTCCGAGATTCAAATTCTTGCATTTCATAATGAGAAGTTTTGGGTCAACCATCTGAACCTAGGTTCATAATCACAAATGCCAAAATGTTCACTTTTAAAATCCCTTATGAACTAAAAGTGTCTTTAACAACCATGAATGTACAAACTAAGAAAAACTTGCAATGATATAAAACAAAATGGGCAAATTTCTATGCTTGCAGACTATCGCTCTCGTAATTCCTTATTTAGTTTAGCCTAGCAACAGCTGATGAAATTTGTAGGCCAAAAGGATCACAATAATATAGAATATATCTTAAATCTAGAATATAAAATACGGTCTATTGGTATGGAAAAACTAATATAGAGTACTACATGTGAACTCCATTATTAATTGCAGTTATATGAAATGCTTTTTCATTCATAGTGTTCTTTGTTAAAACAAAGGTAATGTCATTATAATTACTCTCTCAAATACTTGGATAAAATGACATTTTTAGAAGGACTTTACTAGTGCAAACAATAAGACAAATTAAGGAGGTATTACAATGAGCTTTGTATGACATACTAGCTATCTTCACTCCCCACCACCCAAGACCGCAGAACATCTATACACAGTAACATATTTGTACTATATATACTTGTATGTAAGTCAACTGTATAAGGTAAGGGAAAGCTTTTAGTCCAAAATTATAAATTTTGATATGACTTTTGGATAAGTTGAGGGTCATTCCATGGAGAAGTGGAAGTACCAGGACCGCCTCTGGGTGCAAGCTGTCCTTGGCTGCTGTCATCTCAATCTTCCTGCCCAGGCATTCAAAAAGGTCTTTCACCACTCCACTAAAAGAAGGGAAAGTTCCCCTTTTAATCAAAGTTAATATATACTATTAATTTATATTTAAAAGGAGTTATCTCTTTCTACAAGTTGAGGGGCAAAAGATGAGAACTTGCCATTTCATGAGATAGGCAAAACTGCCTGTTCTACAACACTTTGACTTCACTTGAGGCATGGAGCCCACTAGCTCCCTTTCACACAATGCCAAGCTAATTCCGGAGGGGCTCTGTGCCTCAAGTGAAGTTGAAGTGTCACAGGAGGTAAAAGCAGCACGGGAAGTAGCCTATGCTGCATTGGAAAAAAGCAGAGTGAAGTTGCGCAGCGACCCTTTCCCCTGTGGGATGAGGATAGGGCAAGGTGAGTGATGTGGTGTGGCGGGTTTCCCATGCCTCACACCAGGCCCTGCCAGATTCACCACGATGCGTGGTGAATCCCAGTCTCAATGTGATGACGTCTTAGTCCATCCTGGGAAAGGTATGGAAGAGGGTGTGGAAGACAAGAAGGAAAGGTGAGTCAAGTGAAGGAGAAAGAGGCTGAGAGCGATGTCTGTTGGAATGGGCTCAAGAAAAAGAACACAGCAGAAGTGGGGAAGCAATTAATGTAAGAAAATTGAGGGTTTTGTTTTTTTTTAAAAAAAGAGTCAATTGACTGGATGGGAAAGAAGAGCAACTGAAGTAACCATTCCATTGCTGTCTGCGCTGGCAGTGCCATCCCATTCACTGCTGAGTTCAGTAGAAGAAAAGAAAGGGAGCAGAGATGAGGTTGAGGTGGAGGACCAGGTGATAAGTGGCTAACATACAGTAGATGGAGGCTGACTTCCCATATTTTCTGATAGATTAGATCCCAAGACCCAGCCAACTCCCACCTCACAAACACATAGTCACACTGGACCTTTTGAAGACATGAAGGACAAAAAGGATGTAGGCACTGGCATTAAGAGCCATTGAGCCCTACCTGAAAGCAGCTCCAGCAGCACCAGCAACAACAATAACATGGTGCTGTCAAAGAGGAACCTGATGGGATGTTGACACCCCATCTGCCCCATTGTGGGAGGCAGGTATGTAAAGTCTTCCTTTCAACCCCACCTGTCCCTCTGCTTAATTTCACAAGTGGAAGCCAGCACAGCAAACAGCAGAACCAGCCCATGCCTCTTGGCTCAGGAAACCAGCACATGAGACTAAGGATACTCTCACCTGGAAGAAGATATGCTAGACACAGCACTGGACTTTCACCTTCATTGCAGCTTCCTCAAGATGACACCAACCCTACTGATACCACTGACTTACATCAACCCAGGATAGGTCAACGCAGGGTTTTGGTGGTAATGTTTTGACTTAAATTTCTCAGCTTATATACAGTATGTACATTTATACAGTAATTAATTTTTTTGCATTATCTTACAACAAACCCCAAAATGTTCTCTTTCGTTCTGTGTTGAATATTACAACTGCAGGCAGAATAGAAAGTATACTTCTGTGGTTGATATACTGGAAGTCTGGCATACCTGCACCCAAAATGAATGAGAACCATGACAATCGTAACTGTTTAACACTGAATGCTGTAATAGAACTAGATTAGGTATCCATGTCTCATCATGGGCTACATGCGCTTTGCCAATTCCATGCTGATAAATTAAATATACAGGCAATCATCCATTTATGTTGGATATTAGTGGCAATTCCAGTATTCAAATCTCTTGAAGATTTCCTGCTCACAGAGATGTAAAAAGCAATTCTGAGTAGGCTTAGGACAGGCAGTGAAAGATTCTAATCTTGCTAAGATCCTCGTACATAAAAAATAATGCTGACAAAAAGGGGAGGGAGGCTTGCCTCTTTCGTTTATATTGCATGTCTGGAAGGATGGGGAGGAAGGTTCTAAAGGGCTTAAGAAAGAGACTAAAATAGTTATGTAGGCATGATTTAAGGAACTGTATAGAACAGCACTCACCATAAAGCAGTATGCAGACACTCACTGCTGATGCTATATCTATCTCCCCTTTTTAAAGTGCATTCCTATAATAATTTTTAACAGAGAAGCCTTTTTTCCAAAAGGAAGTGAACATTTCACTCAAGATTGTGTGAAAAAATTTCTGAATTCAGCATGCACACTGGTAACAAGCTTTAGAATTCATTGTAAACACAGCCTGTCTATCCTCGTTTTAGCTTTCTATTTGCATGCAAAAAAATGGCCATAGAAAAATAACTGGAAACAATTTATGTTTTAATAATTCATGTCTTCATAGTCTCATATAGCTATGCAACAAAGTTCAGTCGTAGTGCAAGTCTGATTTAGCTGATTTAAGCAGCATTTTAAACACTTGTGAGAAGAAGAGCCGGTCACAGAGGGTTACAAAAAACACTGAAGCAGTTGTGATTGAAGGGAAGCTTTTGAGATGTCACATCATGCATCAAAATAGTTCCTAATCTAAAAACTTATGACTGAATGGACACATTAGTGGGGTTCTCCTGCTGATAAATTGCAGATTTCTTTTGCAGAATGGCACCTAGATAGGAAAAAAGATTCTGATTTTTATATTGTGCACTGCTAGTAGATTTATTTGGGTAAATTTTATACTCAAAAAGATGGATGGCACAACCTTCAAAGCTGTCAGGCTGCTCCCTCGGTTTGTGATGAAATCTCTCTGTAGCACAGACCTTTCTGAAAGTAACACTAAAAACCAATCTGTCCTTGCATTTGGAAAGGCCAGACAAAAAGTTCAGCCTGTATTTCAACAGAGTAGAAATGAAGGGGCAATTTTCTCATGTTTATGGCAATACAGTAGCAACCCAAACACATTATGAACTTCTACTGGATGAACGGAGCAGAAAACTGGTAACACAAGCAAGCTATCGGACAACACTCAGAGTGGACATAGCTAGTTGGAAAACCTGAAACAGGGAAATTCAAATGTACTAGTGTTTTGAAATACACAAAGAGTTAATATGGAGTTAATACTTGTACTACACCAGATGAAATTTAGGCAACTTAATAAATTGTATGAAGGTCTTTTCTTGAAATCCCTTAACCTTTTTAAGAGCTATTTTTGATAGTTTTGTTAGAATGAAATAAACTGTATCTCACTGAAAAGCACAGTTTAATTGCTAGTCTTCAAAATCCTTCCCCAAGAGGAAGCTGTGTTCTCCAGCAAAAAATCTTACAATAACTTAAACACAAGCATGCGTATTACTTCATCCTGAGTTACTACAGTCAACCTTCCATATTCACTGAGGTTAGAGGAGACTGGAACCTTGCAAAAGTAAAAACAAAATAAAAACCCACACGTTCAAAAATTGTGGCATTTTATTTATTTCTTTACTTCATTTATATCCTAAGAGAACCATCTTAGGAATCTCTATGTTCTCCTGAACAGCTTTATAGTCAACTTCTGCTATAAAATGGCCACAGAATCACACTGGATAACCTGGAGAGAACATTTTCTTCACATCCACAAAATGTCAAAGCTGCAAATGTTGAGAGCTGACTGTAGATGACTTAGAATTTTTCACAAACGTTGGTAGAAACTTGTTAATAAAACTTCCATTTAAGTTCCATTGGATTTGGGTTTGGTAATAAAAAAGCGGATGCAGGATCTCTCCCATTACAACAAAGGCCAACGAAGGGAGTATTTGTACCCCATACTAAGCTCCCAATCCAGATCACAGACTCAAAGATAATTTCTAGAAACAAGCAAGTTCAGGACTACTGTGGCCCAAAACACAGGGTGGGGAGACAAACTCTGGCAAAATGGACTTCATACTCTCTAGATTTTTAAAAAAATAAAACAACAGATCCTGCAGGACCCTGAGCCCCAGCAAAACAGCTCCGGGGCCCATGTGTTGAACTGTCACCACCTTTGGGAGTTGTGACAGTAATGTTGTTTTACATAAAGATAAAGGTTTCCCCTTAACATTAGTAGTGTCCAACTCGGGGGGGGGGGGGGTGGGAGGCGGTGCTCATCTCTATTTCTAAGTTGAAGAGCCGCCGTTGTCCATGGACGCCTCCAAGATGATGTGGCCAGCATGACTGCATGGAGCACCGTTACCTTCCCGTCGAAGCTGCACCTAATGATCTACTCACATTTGCATGTTTTTGATCTGCTAGGTTGGCAGAAGCTGGGGATAACAGCTCATTCCACTCCCCGGATTCAAAGCGCAGACCTTTTGACCAGCATGTTCAGCAGCTCAGTAGTTTAATCCACTGTGCCATCGTTGTTTTACATATTTGTAAAAAAAATGCTTGAAGGAATGTTTATTTGTTCTCTTCAAAGGTTTTCTTAAAATATATCAAAGCATTTGCAAACATGTGGAGGGATCAACCACAGCCCCCTTCCCACATAAACTCCAGCAATAGCTCAAACACTGTTTTGTACATAGCACTGAATATGTATAAGGTGGTTCTAATCCTAAAACAAGACAAAAAGTTTCTGAAATAGCTCATGGGAGTAATAGGCTGTTTAGTAATATGAACAGAATAAATCTCATTTCTGATCCTCTCTAGCTGAAGGCAGCATTCTCACTACCACTGCAAAGTAATTTATGTTTTATTATTAACTTCAAAATCTCACATTTGTTTTGGTTGCAATAATAGTTATTCTGGGAATCTGGTGAAAAAAACCATTCTAAGAAAGCAAGTATGAAAATACCTTGACCTTTAAAAAAACACTTTTTCACATTATAATTTATATTCTGGTGACATGAGATAATCTCTTGAGTTCCTGCTGGTGGAGGAGGGGGGGGGATTCTGTTCCAGTAAGAAGTACACGCTGATCAATAATGATTTCTTAATATATATTAGGTTTAATTGAAATCATTTATCACTGGGGTTTTAAAGCTGCAAAAGGGTCTCGATACATTAAATGAGGTAATGCAAAGTATTTCTCTGCATTTGGTTTTAAAATGTTAAACTGAGCATCTTAATTTAAAGGAGGAAATGGCCAAGATCCTATGTAACATAAGTGAAATGTAATGTTCAATTAGCATAAAGTCTAAACTGGACAACAGTACAAAAAACTCTCCTAGAGCATCCCCTACCCTACCAAACAGTGATGGAGTTAGGGAGAGAGTTGCGCCAGTCACTTCTATGCAGGCCCGTAGCCAGGATTTTGTTTCGGGGGTGGAAGAAGAAGTGAAAGAGGGTTTAGCCTAGCAAACCTTTTGTATCGTTACCCCAATACCCCCATCATATGGGATATATTGAGCATGGTGATCAGATCATGATATGAATAAACATAACAGTTTAAATAATGTACCAGTAAGGCCTTCTCGTGGACCACCATCAGAATTTGGGGGGGGGGGGCTGAAGCCCCCAAGCCCCCCCCCCTCCCGGCTACATGCCTGCTTCTATGCAACTCTAACAGGACCTGGAGAAATCCACCATGAAAGAAGGCACTGAATACCCTTTTAAGAACTCACACCCAAGTAGCTCCCATAATGCCAGTTGATACCACCAAGCAAAAGAAGCTGTGGAATGCTTCACATGACGCAAACACAGTCAGAGCTTCA
Source organism: Anolis sagrei (assembly GCF_037176765.1). Taxonomy (NCBI): domain Eukaryota; kingdom Metazoa; phylum Chordata; class Lepidosauria; order Squamata; family Anolidae; genus Anolis; species Anolis sagrei. Next base: position 138,707,242 of record NC_090021.1, on the reverse strand, counting down.
CAATGGTGAAGTTAGAAGTGCAGGACCTTCAGGAAAATGGAAATACCCTGAATGTCTTATAATACTAGTTTCCAGCTGATGACTCAATCTGTGTTTCTATCTCCATGGGCTAAGAAACAAGAGTAAAGTGCTTCCATCCTGCTGTCATGGGGTGTTCTAGGCATTGTAGGCCCTCAGGAACTACTGGACCAGAATTACCCAGAGAGGAGGAAAGCTGCTGTGATGGTGTGATCATCACTGGGCAAAACTCCAGGGGTGGAAAGGAAAGCCAGGATACTCAATGTTGCTTTAGGCATTCATGACTTTTTAAGATTTCTATGTACAGTATTTTCTAGTCCCATTTCATTTAGTTCAAATTTAATTATTGGCAAACTCGCAAATGATCAAATCCATGAAAGTCAAAGGCCAAATGTACCACCAAAAACAGATGCTGTATCATTCCGAACAGAAGAAAGATGTCTCATGTTAAATGATCATGAGTAACTTCAGTAGAAACTCAAAACATAGGCTCCAGTGTCAAGGGGGGGGGGGGAGAGAAGGGAAGAGATGATGTAGAAAATATCGACACGTAGACATCCCTCTGTTGTCCTTCCTGATCCTCTAATATTTTTCAGCGAGAGAACAGGTGTACTCAAAGTCTTCTTGAAATCAGTAGGACTTAAATGTAAAGTTAAGCTCTTTAAATCATATTGACTTCAGGAGGGATTCAATACATCTGTCTTTTTCCCAGATTGCAGTTATAGTTAAATTAAGTCTATTTTTAGAAATAGTTTTTTTTAAGGGCAGAAAGATAAAACATGGAAATAATTCTGCAAAATACCTGTGCAAGCAGCTGTCAAATGAACTTATTAGGCTGGCAGAACAGGTGAATGGAGGAATGATACCTTTAAAAATAAATGCAACTGGATAGGCAGAATGTCAAACGGCTTCAAATGATTATTGTCTTTGAAATGAAAGGATTTGTAGGATTTCCATTAGTGGAAAAGCTTTTATAGGGGGGAGGGGAAAGTATCTTTTTAAAGGATTTAGAAAAAATATTTTAAAATAATGGTATCACTAAGTTCTTGAAAGCTTGTGTGTTCCATTCATCATTATTCTCTATGGGTTTTGTTAAAAGAAAGTCTGCATCTGGAAACAATGCCAAGCTGTGTGCTCAAGATCTACTTCTAGTCCCAATGCCCAAGTGTACAAGATCAAGACACCACCACAATTTTAGTGTAGCTCAGCTTTGGTTTTTAAGTATCAATTCTGATATTTTATAAGTTAGATAAAAACATCTAATGACATCTAATGTTGTCACACAAGATTAAAATCTTTAATTTTTGAATTATTTCAAGTTGCAAAGCAAAACAGAGATAACATGAATACCAATTAAACTTGAGCCTTTTCTGAATAAGCTAAAAGTCCTAGAACAACAATGTAAAAGCAAATAACACTCTTAAGAAGGGCATCAATGACAGAATGGACAGAATCCATAAGATCCCAAGTGTAATTGCTAGTATCTCCAGTCTCTGGAAAACGCCTGTCTGAAATCCCAAAGAGTCACCATGACTTAGGTAGACAAATAGGTTCAGCATAAGGCAGCTTTCTACATTCCTAAAATAAGCATTGGAAGCTTTGTTGTTATGCCTCTTCTTTTCAACTGCCCTTCCGTGCTTGTGCTACAGTGAACCAAGAAAGAGGCTTGTTGTTGTGAATCTCTTGCAGTATTAATAACCTTCCTAATTTAATAGTACAGAATGAATGCCTCTAACAGTACCTGGCAAACAGTTCACCCACTGTCTCACATAACCCCCCCAAATAATACAGGCTGAGTATTTCTTATCTAAAATTGATTTTTCCCTGTATTTTGGAATGCTTATATTGGAATATAGATATGTAATGAGATATATCTTGGAGACGGGATTCAAATCTAAATCAAAAAAGATTTATCTTTCATATATACCTTATACACATAGCCTGGAGGTAATTTTATATGTAATATTTTTAAAAAATATTTTTATTCCTAAAACAAGTTTGTGTACACTTAACTATCACAAAGCAAACGTGTCTACCCAAGAGGACAATTTAGGGACATACTAGATTTCAATTTCCAAATAGGGAATATTCAACCTGTATTTATTTCAAATAGTGGCAGTCCCCAAATAGGTTCAAGTCAGAACAGGTACATTTTTCAAGTATCTATCTATCTATCTATCTATCTATCTATCTATCTATCTACCTATCTACCTATCTACCTATCTACCTATCTACATATCTATCTTTGGATAGCATAGGGAAGGGTTAACACTCCTATGGTACTTGTTTTGCTGTCTGTATCCAGGTTCAGAAGATTTCACTTCACTTTCTGTCCCTGGGATAATGGAGTTTTGAAAAATCTGGCTTGTTGTGGAAACAAGTAATCCTGATCAAGCTTCAGTGGAGGCACTTTTTCCCTATGATAACTCTTTCAGGAGTGGATTTCCCTTCCGAAGGGTAATTTCTCTCACTTCCTGTTGTCTCACCCTCGTTCTTAACTAGGAGTGATTTGTAAGTTGGATGGTTGTAACTTGGGAACTGCCTGTATTTATACACCTCCTAATTTGAGAATTAACTGGTTAATACTTAAATATAACTATAAAACAAAAATTAAAATACTTCAAAAACTAGATAAATTGTTGTTTCACGTTTCACATTAGCCAACCTAGAATTGTTTCCATAAACTACATAACTCTTACAAGGTGATAGAGCTACTTGAAAAATCTGTGTCAAATTAGAGTTTGGATGATATTGTCACTGGAAAACCCTGAAGGTGGGTCATGGTAAAATTACAGAGACATAATGACAGAGATAAATAAAATCCAGAAATGACTGTATTTGTATTTTTAAACTTTATGCAGGTTTACCAGTATCCTAAACACAATTAACTCACTGCTGTAAACACAGTCTCTTAGAACCACCCCAAAATGGCCACACTGACAAGAGTAAAATAAATTAAAAAATAAAACCAAATGCAAAATATTTTTTAAAATATTGTGCCTGAGAGACCACAATCTAGCCAATGTTTTCAACTGTTACATTTGAAAAGTGAAGTAAAGATGGTGACAATGTAGAAGAGCAAAAAAATAAATAGATTAACACTGGTGTCCTTGAATGGGGTAAAGGACTCTTCCTTCCATTCTTTTATACCACTGGAAGTGGAAGACACCCATATTTCTCTATATTGTCCTTGAAAGAAACATGAACTATATTAGATCACCAACAGTCAAACATTGAGAATATGATATGACCTCATACATGCTCACATATGAGAAGCAATACTACACTTCATATTTTAAATATTTCCCCAAACTCACCTTATAGTCTTCAGGACGTGTACTTCTTTCGCTTGAAGTAAATGTAACCCCAAGTCTCCACACTCCTTACATTTAAAGCAGCAGATTTCTCTGAGAGCAGACCACCTAGAAAAATATGAAGAGGGATGGTAAATTTTCTCCTGAATATAAAATTTTCCTTAAATCTAAGCTGCATCTATCGCAGATTAAACAGAAGAAAAGTTTATTCAAAAATCCATGGCAGCTTATATTTGATATCTCAGTGATTACTTTGACAAACTGATGGTTCCCACAAAAGAAAGACAAAAAAGTGCACATGAAGAATCTGGTAGCTTCTTTGGTTGTTTCTTCTACTAACACAAATCATGTCTTCCTACACCATTGTTCCAAATACTGAAATTATTGTACAGAAACTTCAGGCAAGATGCTTCAATTGTGTATTCCTGCACGGCAGGGAGTTGTACTGGATGGCCCTTGTCACCCAATGATTCTATGGTGAATGTATATTTATACAGTTAGTTTGCCACATTTGTTGAGGTATAGGGAATAGGACCCCCATGAAGGTAAAAAAAAATCATGCTTCCCTCCTCCTCCTCTTTCCTCCTCCTGAGAAACGCAGGAAAATTCAAGTTTTGAGTTGCCAGAAACAGCAGCAGGTTTTCTCTTGGAGCACAAATGCTTTCTCCCCCACCTCCTTCACTGCCCAGACTCTTTTTCTCACCACCCAGATCCTACTCCCTTACTTTCTTTGCTTCCAAAACCCTATTTCCTTCCCATCCCTCAGGGGGTGCTTTGCATTTTTCCTGCATGGCAGAAGGGGGTTGGACTGGATGGCCTCTGGCCTCTGCTGATGCTGCTTATTATTATTATTATTATTATTATTATTATTATTATTATTATTATTATTATTAGGAACACAACAAGATGACTCCATAGCAGACAAGATCACTCTGCTGGCTGTTGAATTGGATCACACGTTGGACACTTCCCAAGTGTCTAGGACTGTGTGATGTATTGGCGAATGATGCATGCAGATCCAAGTATATTATTATTATTATTATTATTATTATTATTATTATTAATGGGTGGACATCTTTTGGGGGTGCTTTAATTATGCTTTTCCTGTATGGCTGAAGGAGATTGGAGTGGATGGCCCCGGTGGTCTTTCACAGAGCATATATTATAATACATAATATAGAAACTTTTGCTTCAAAAAGGTCTTCACAGCTGAAAAAGTCAAAGGACCCCTGGACTAGAAGACTAGAGGGAACTCACCATAAAATCACACTGGAGGACCTAGAGATCCTTAGAGATAATATTTTAGATCAAACCAAAGCCACCAAAGCCAAAACTGCAAATGTGGAGGGATGACTGTACATTTGGCAGACTTAATCAGCAAAGATTCACCTGTATTGTACTATTTCAAGCCTTGAGTGAAGCAGACACCTGTTTGAAGCCAGCATTGTCAAGGAAAAATAATTCAGTTTACTCTTCTAACATATTGGCTTCTTAGGTGCTAGGATTCTGTTTGAGAGGACACATATGAGAGAGCATGCATCTACCCAAAACACAACCCTATCACTGCCTCTTATGTGAAAATAGGCAATAAACAAAAACAAGTTGTTCTATTTGTTGTGCTAGAAGGTCCTGAACAGCATGGGGAGACAACATGACATGCAAGAATATTCTACAGGCAAAGATTATTTGCAAATGTGTTACTTGATGTAGTCTACTAAAGGCGAACAACAGATGAGACACAACATAGAGGATGGAAAAGCAGAGATTTAGAGGGGGGAAACCTTTGCTATTAAGGAAGCATGTTCAAGCAGTAAACACAGGCCTCAGTTCTCTATTATAAAGAATATATTCACAGTTTTGGTGCCCAGAAAACAGCTATAAACTAACAAGACATTTTTACATCTGAGGTCCCTATCTGAGATGTAATAAATGTGAAAATAATCCTCATGACAGGAGGTGGCATGTATTTCTGCAAAATGAACTGCTGCCATTACCTCGGAATCAATATAATTTTTTCTTTTAAAGTGAATATAACACCACATATCGATTTTGTATTTTGAGTACAACACATTTCGGCCCTGTGTAACAAAGATTTTACAGAGAGAAGAAAAAGGAACCTTGCAAAAGGTAAGCGAGTTACTACAGTTTAGTTCCATAAACCAGACCTATTTCACAGTCATGACTTTCTACATGCTGAGGAAAGAAAAGCAAAATCCTTGTATACAGTTGGACAAGCAGTACTTATTCAACCTAGCAAATACCACAAGGCTGGCTTGGCATTTAACTCTGTATATCTTTTAGCAAAAAGGAACATACAAACCATGTACATATTGAAATGTGAATGTGCAATTCACTAGTGTCAGATGTGTTGACTTGGATGCTGCATCAAATATAGATGAAGTAGGTATAACTTTGGCCTGTGTGTCCAGTAATAACGGATTCTGTTCTATATATATATAGCCCAAGAATATGGACAGGATACTTAGAGAGATGTGAGTCACCGTAAGTGTATTACATCTTCGCACTTTTTGGTTTATTTAAAAAAACAAAGGGAGAGAGGAAATTTACTGAGGACACATCTTTACAGGGCAGTTACGCCGATGCTGATTCAGAGTGGGATGCTCTAAATCAGCATCAGTGGTGTCTATACTGGCAGCTCCTGAACCAGCGACTTAGAATCATAGAATCATAGAATCAAAGAGTTGGAAGAGACCTCATGGGCCATCCAGTCCAACCCCCTGCCAAGAAGCAGGAATATTGCATTCAAATCACCCCTGACAGATGGCCATCCAGCCTCTGTTTAAAAGCTTCCAAAGAAGGAGCCTCCACCACACTCCTGGGCAGAGAGTTCCACTGCTGAACAGCTCTCACAGTCAGGAAGTTCTTCTTCATGTTCAGATGGAATCTCCTCTCTTGTAGTTTGAAGCCATTGTTCCGCGTCCTAGTCTCCAGGGAAGCAGAAAACAAGCTTGCTCCCTCCTCCCTGTGGCTTCCTCTCACATATTTATACATGGCTATCATATGCCCAAACAAAACGAAAACCGATTTGCCGCTCCTTTCCTACTACAGTAGCTTGCCCTTCTCTAACTTGCCTTAGGGCCCTTCCACACAGAAATATCGAGACAGAAAATCCCACAATATCTGCTTTGAATTTGATTTGTTGGCAGTGTGGATTCAGAAAAATATCCAGCACATCATAAACATTGGACGGGAGGAAGAAGAGGAATCGCATAAAACCTGCCACATCTTCACTGGCTGCCAGTCCACTTGTGGGCATAATTAACAGTGTTGGTTATGGCCTATAAAATACTATACAGCTTAAGTCCAGGATATCTGACATACTATATGTTCACATATGAGCCTATCTGAGTTTTCAGATTTTATGGAAACCCTTCTTTCTGTCCCACCATCCTCACATGGATTTCTGGTAGGAACATCAGATATGGCCCTCTTGGTGACTGCTCCCAAGCACTGAAACTTTGCTAGATAAGCCAGACTGGTATTCCTGGTCTCAATTTCTAGGCAGCTAATGATCTTTTTTTTGTTTGTTTTGGAACACCTTTGAGAACTGATTGGTTAGAGGTAAGGACTTTTCATAATGTGCCGTGTTGTTTTTCTTTTTAATGTGTTTAATTTCATTGATACTTTATATTTTTCTTTTTGATCACTACAGAATCTGTTTTAACTTGAATCCCATGGTTGGGGGGAAAAACAAGATATGAGCAATAATCATCTTCACATTGTTGATGCCAGTTTCAGGCATATCCTGATTTGTATGTAGAAAAGCTGCCGTAAACATCTTTTTTCCCAGTGACAACAAGAACAGTTTATTTCTTTAGTTCCCCCATGGATTTTATGAATATTCATGAGATATATCACTCTGTGGCCATTTAAATAAAAGATCGGCAACTTGTGGTGATCCAGATGTCACTGTACAGCAAATCAACCAATTTCTTATCAAGTGTTGGTGGGAACCTACAGTTAAACAATATAGGGTGGCCCGGAAAGAAAGGGAGTGGTTCCATTCTTTTTGCAGTGAAAAGGTATATATGAAACATAAATGAATTTCATATTTGAACTTGAGTCTCCAATATATCCTATTATGCATGGGTATTCAAATCCAAAGAAAATCCCAAACAGAAGAACCTGGGAGGGAGACAGCAGGGTCATGCACATGATACCTGTTCCAGATCTCCAAAGAACCACTTTGACAAGCACATAACCTATGTGTCGAAGCAATTAAGAATCCTACTTTTTCCAGATGAAGCTGGCATAAACATTAATTGAGCATAGGAGTTGGGTTCAAGAGGTGGCTATGCTAATCTGTTTCAGCAAAAAAGATATAAGGTGTTGGAGTATGCAAAAAATCAATTAGTGTGTATGTGTCAACTGTAAGATAAGATGCATGAAGCTGATTGGTCGGGCTATGCCTGGGGAGATGGCTGAACCTGGGACTTTCAATTACTGTTACATTTTTATTCAGGTTTGAGCTATGCAGGTGCTTGCAGGGAAGCAGAATAAGAAGCAGAGAGAGACAGGGTTTGGAGTGTGCTCTTGCTTCATAAGATGCTGAAGGAATTTTCCCACATGGACGAAGAAAAATCATTTTAAATCTCTCATAATAGGACATTATGTGAGTCGATGCAGCAGATCACATGATTGTAAACACGTTGTTCTGAATTACTAAGAGTAAAATAATTGTTCTTTAGTGTTCATCTGTATGGCTTATTTTCTTTCTCTAGCAAGGCAATGTGTGGGCCCATCTGAGTCCCTCTATGGAGGTAGAGAAGATCAGGATACAAACGTTTTAAATAAATATATAAATAATAAATCAAACGTTAACTACACGAGGTTTATTTTACATTACGCCACATAAGGGACTCCAGTAGCACCTTTGAAACTGAATGGAAGAGATTGCTTGTATGCGCTTTTACAGACAAAAGTCAACCAAATGAACAGAGTGAGGCCTCTGAATAGATATATATACTGTATATATAAAAAACAACACACATACACACAAGGTTTGTATGCTTACATGCTATACATTTTTTTCTTCTCAATTGGTTTCAAGGCTACTATTAGATTTCTCTATCTCTTTTAATGTGCGTAAAATGGAGCAAATTGAAGTTTGAAGGATAAATTATTATGCACGACATTCAGATATCTTCATCCTTTATGCTCACATTCAACATAGCATGCAAACATTTCCAGCTTTTTTTTTAAACTGAAGGTTGCTCTGTATCTGGACGTAGGGAACTCAGTGTTCTTGCATAATCAGAAACCTATCAAATGTTATAGCAGCAAAGTGGAAGGCCAAAGATGGGAAGTGGGTAAGACTCAAGGGAAACGAATTGCAAAGAATGTAGAGGGCACGGGCTTGATGAAGGCAACACCTACTTTTTGAAAATGATAACATACAAATTTGATTGCTAGCGGCTATTTCCTGCCTCCATTTATTATATTTGGATCAAACTTTAATTCTGTACACAAAATGTAAATTAGCATTTTTATGCATCATTCATGGAAGCCTGTGGAACAATATTTCAAAACAACTAAAGGAAAGATGAACCTGAAAGTTCGTTTATTCTATCATTTTAAGATTCGCCTTAAGGTCACCATAGACTGGAAACAACATGAAGGCACAAAACAACAACAACAACAACAACAACAACAACAACAGCAAAATCACAGACATGCCAATGCTGATTCTAGAAGGAAAACAACGAGAAATAAGATATGATGGAATCATAATTGAAACTCTATCGAATAAAGAGAGCAACACATGCCAAAAGCCTTTTTAAAAGAAAGGCTTATTAAGTATGCAGAATTAATTTACTTAAAATATGCATCTCAGCAATATGTACTTTTGATAGAATTGGGTTGAACCCAGCTGTGTGTGTCCGCCAGTAAAACTAACACTGCTAGGGAATGCATTAGCTCCTTCTCCTCACACGCACATACCACAAATGCATACTGAAATGTTGGGGGTCTTACTGGGAGGCTTTAGAAGGAAATGGAGGAATCATACATATTGTACTACACAAATAAAAGTACAGTTATGTGTCAATAAATATTGCCCACAGAGTTGTGGAGTGTGCCGTTTAGTGTTGTTTTTTTTTTTGTCTCTTCTTCCTCGAGACATAAAAAACCAGCTATATAAAAACTGGCATATGGAGAATGACCATTCCCTCTAGGTATTTTGGTCTTTCCCCAAAGTAGCGTGAAATCATCTTCTACCATTCTGGGTTATACAGCCCAAGCAACACAGAGATTATTTGGAAAACACTAAAACACTATTGATTCAAACAGGTACTGCACAGAATTACTTTCTCTTCAAGTCTGTTGGAGGCACAAAATATCAGTCAGACTACTTTCCCAAACAACTTCTACCCAATATATTTTGATGGGTACAAGGAAATTTGAAAAAGGGAGGAAATTTTCTTAAACTTCTCAGCAAATACTAGGAGAAAACTGGTACGGTGAAATGTTATGATAGGCGTAAATATAAACACACGTTTGTGTGACATATTGAGATAGAAAATGAGACACTATTTTCTGGTACACATAGCTTTCAAGAAACTGCCAACACTTCTGACATTACTGCAGACTATATACTTCTGAGTCTTCAGCTTTGTATGTGTAGCAAATTCAATCTAAGGATTGGGTCTCTAATTCTAACGATGAACAGAAGAATTTCAATAGCAAAATGTTTAAACTAAATATAGATCTCTTTAACCTATATATACAAGGTATGTTTATTTTCGCAAGGAAATTAATATCCAAGGACTAGATATATAAAAGCACTATTTCTCATATAAGCAGAGTGAGAAATTGAGGAAAAACTAGAAACATAAAAACCTGAAGTCTGATATACAGAGATAAAAAAGTGAAACTACAGCTTTGTTGTTGTTGCTTGTCTTTAAGTTTATTCCAATATATAGTAAACCTATCATGGGATTTTTGGGGTTAGATTTATTCAGAGGGAGTTTGCTGAGAGAATGTAAGGTCACCTAGCACAAATCCATAGTGAGCAAGCCTTTGAACTCTGATCTCCAGAGTTGTACCTCAACACTCAAACCCCTACATTATGTCAGTGCTCCAAAGCTACACCTGTTGATGTACATTTTCTCAAGTATCTCTGCCCACTTCTTTCTCCAAAAAAACAAAACAAAACAAACTTCAGACCATGAGATAAGATGGATGGGCAAAACCTGTGTGATCCAGATGCACAAAGCTGATATGAATTTTATTCAGGATTCACATTGTTAGCAAAGGTGCTACTATTTATTTACCATAATTATACCCTGCTCTTCTCACCCCGAAGGGGACTCACAGGAGCCTTACAATAGGCAACAATTTGGTGCCACACAAATACATATAAACAACAATAAAATAAACAAATACATTAAAATCCAAACAATTAAAAACATCAAACATTAAAACCAATCATTAAAACCATGCAGTCCAAAATCATAATCCAGAGCTGTTCCATTCGTCATTGCACTATTTCATATTCACTTTTGCACAGATCAAAAGTTACTGACCAAAAGCTTGGTCCCATAGCTACGTTTTTAGTTTCTTTTCTGATGGTCAGGAGGGAAGAAGCTGATCTAACTTAGCTGGGGCGGTCCTGTCCCTCATTCCCACCAACCACACCTGTGGAGGTGGGACCGAGAGCAGGGCATCCCCAGACGATCTTAACCTCCGATGTGGATCATAGAGGGAGATACATTCGGTCAGGCAAGCTGGGCTGAAACCATTTAGGGCTTTATAGGCCAAAGCCAGCACTTTGAATTGTGCTTGGCCGTAGATGGGCAGCCAAGAAGGTTGTATGCTCCCTATACGTCACTCCAGTGAGCAGTCTACCAAGCATTGACTTGAGATGGAGGGAAGTGAATACTTATACAGTCAATAAGTGACAATAAGTTTGGTTTATTAAACTTTTGTGCTCCATTTGTGTAGAAAACAGAAGATTAAGCAGAGCTGCAACTTTAAAACTCTGTAGTGGTATTTGATTATTTCAAAGAATGTGAGCCCCATAAATAGCTGAAAGGGACTGTGTTCAGTGACATTAATTTAAATGGTCTATCACAATCCCTTCAAATGAATCACAAAAATCAGTAATCAGCAACTGATATTTCTGGAACTGGAAATCCTGATATATTGTAGTAATTATTTCATTTGTAGGGTAAGTGACTTCAGAAAGAGTCTGTAAGGTTAGGTTCTTGTGGTTTTTTTCGGGCTATAGAGCCATGTTCTAGAGGCATTTCTCCTGACGTTTCGCCTGCATCTATGGCAAGCATCCTCAGAGGTCGTGAGGTCTGTTGGAAATAGGACAATGGGTTTATATATCTGTGGAATGGCTGGGGTGGGGCAAAGAGCTCTTCTCTGCTAGAGCTAGGTGTGAATGTTTCAACTGACCACCTTCATTAGCATTTGAAGGCCTGCCTGAGCCTGTAAGGTTGTCAATGTATCCTTAGTCTATCCATCTCTAAAAAAATAGGGGAGCAAAATATATTTTCTTCCACATGTCTGTGTCTAAAAAAAGTTATATTATAATTTTTATCATTTTTACACTGGAAAAACAAGTATCTTACAAGAGGCAACAGTGAAAGTAATTTACTCCAGCATAGGGATGGGGATTTAAATCCACTGAAGACAAACACTTTTTTAAATAATGCAAATTAAGGGTGATATACTTGTTGGTTCAAACCATTCCCATAGGTTCATGGGTTGGATAGCCAGCCATTCAATATTAATAATGCAGGACTTCCAATATTCTTGGTCTTGTGGTCAGATTACTCAGATTTCTATGCATCTAACATTATATGGTGATTTTAAATGTATGCACAAAGAAACACAAATACATAATGCAAGAAAAAATTAAAAGGTCTGGTTATGATCACATTGTGATTCTACTTCCAAGGTCACAGACAAAATGCCAGTGGTCATTCCCACCCAGTCTTGCATTAATGGAAGAATAAATCATATTTATTGATTAAGTGTTTTATACTACAGGAAAAGAGAAACTCATGAGAAGTCTTGATGAAGCACAGATTTATCCTAAGCTACTTTTGGATGGGCTTTATAAAGATACAATGCATGTACATTAACCTGAATGACACCAAGCCAGTCTTCTGAGCAATTTGGTTTGCTTTATTTCTTTTGTAGCCTCTTCCACCTCATTTGAGTGAGTGAACACACATTTTAAATCATGATGAGAGATTCCAATTTTCACATCTTCATGGATGCAGTGTCAAATATATTTGTAATGGGTTCATCTATTATCTGTCACTGCTGAGCAAACTAGGTGAGAAAATAATGGTTAGTAGTACATTAGATGGAATACATGCCTGATGAAAATGAACAGTGTTAATGGATTGTTAAGAGTTTTGTTTGTCTCTTCAATGCATGTACCCCATCTGAAATTCATAATTGCAATTGCGAGATGAGCAAGGTTTTAAAGAAGTAGGCCTCTTGTTCAACAAAAGTCTTAAAAATAAAAAGAGAGATAGTTGAGAAAAGCACTCAAATGACTGTACTATAGTAGTTTTATAGCAGCAGTAAATGATAATTTATGAAATAGCCAGGAGAAAGAACTACAGTCATTTCTTCACATTTGCAGGTGTAAAAAATAGTAGATTTGAACATTTACTGATTAATGTACTAGCCACCATCTACACTGTTGTCCTATATTGTTTTAACTGGGAGTTTGCTAATACCAGTATTACTGGGAGGATCTCAAACTGGTTGGGGCCCCAACAAAAGGACATACTCCCTCATTCACTCACTTGAGTGGAAGGGGATGGAAGGTGTTCATATTCCCTTGACCAGATCCACTGGAGCCACTGCTGTAAGAGCAATTGCTGCAGACATGTCCCTCTACCCTTGTCTTCTTCCCACCAAAACCAGCTCACCTGCCCACACTGGCAGCAGGAGGAGGGCAAGAGCCATGGCTTTTGCAAAAATCTCTTTCACTGTCATCGTCTTTTTCTTCTTTCTCCATAAAAAGGAAAATGACATTGAAGATATGGCATTTAAGATATGAATGTTTTTCCGTTTTCTCAAGGATCCTAAACAACTAAGCCCTTGACAAGAAGATAGGACTCCCACAATCTTTCCTGTGCTGTCCAGAAAAGCATAGGCGAATACATTGCTTCTTAAACTCTGGGTCCTAACCTCAAATGGGGTCTCCTTACCTCAGTGTTGGAGTCCCAAAAATTTGGCAACAGTAAACATGTTTTTGAATGCCACTCATTCACACAAATCTGTTAGCAATAACGAGCAATTTTTACAGTGGACTCTGCAGAAAATGCTTCTGCTGTATTCCTCAAAAAGGAAAATCAACTTGTCTAGCAAGCCTTGGTTGATTATTAGTAAATGTTTATTTTTATAGCTGTTTATTTTTATAGGGTCAAGTAAAAATTACCTGGGCTAAATTAGCACACAAGTGGAAAAGGTTTAAGAAGCCTGGATTAATAAATTTCCCCTTTCCAATGCATAGGTAAAGGTAAAGGTTTTCCCAGACATTAAGTCCAGTCCTGTCCAACTCTGGGGGTTGGTGCTCATCTCCATTTCTAAGCTGGAAAACTGACATTGTCCATAGACACCTCCAAGGTCATGTGGCTGGCATGACTACATGGAGCACTGTTATCTTCCTGCCAGAGTGGTACCTATTGATCTACTCACATTTGCATGTTTTCAAACTGCTAGGTTAGCAGAAGTTGGGGCTAACAGTGGGAGCTCACCTGCTTCCCAGATTCAAACTGGCAAACTTTTGGTCAGCAAATTCAGCAGCTCAGCGGTTTAACCCATTTTGCCAACGGGGGCTCCAATGCTTATAAAACAGATATTCCTACTTAGTAATTAAAGGCAACTGCAGAGACACAAAGACATATGATTTTAGAAGAAATTGTTAAAGTTAAATTTGAAATGAAACCTGAACTCTTATCTGCTTGGGATGTAGATGATCAGCTCAACAGAAAATGTGGAAGGTTATTGCGATACATGACCAACAGCAGAAAAAAATGATCTATGTTTAAAGATGGAAAGACTCAAAGTTTCTAACAAAAGACTATTTGCTTAGGAAAATAAGTGAATTTGCAGAAATGGATAAACTTACTATGTTAATCAAGGTGAAATCTCTAACTTTAAGAGAAACACGGGAACCATTCATTGTGTTCCTCTAGCAAATATGGGGTCTGATCTCTATTGCTGTTTTTTTTTACTAGGTCTTATTATGTAGGGAAAGAATGTATCAATGGGTTTTTTTTTCATTCAATGGGTATAGAATATTGAGATACTATAACTATCAAACTGTATATAGTTAATGTTTTTTATGTTTTTAATGTAGTAGTAATATGTTTTCATTTATTCTAGAAAAAATCATTTAACTTTTTGTTAGTTAGTTTATACATTTATATGTCCTCCCAACTCTCCTATATGTGAAATGTGGACTGTCTACAAACATCATACGCAACTCCTGGAACGATTCCATCAACACTGCCTTCGAAAAATCATGTAAATCTCTTGGGAAGACAGGCAGACAAATATCAGTGTGCTGAAAGAAGCAAAGACCACCAGCATTTTAGGGATGGTCCTCCACCATCAATTCCGCTGGACTGGCCACTTTGTCCAAATGCCTGATCACAGTCACCCAAAGCAGTTACTCTACTCCAAACTCAAGATCAGAAAACAGAATGTTGATGGACAGGAAAAAAGTTTTAAAGATGGGCTTAAGGCCAACATCAAAAACTGTGGCATAGACTGGGAAGCCCTGGCCCTTGAGCGCTCTAGCTGGAAGTCAGCTGTGACCGGCAATGCTGTAGAATTTAAAGAGGCATGAACAGAGGGCGAAACAGAGAAATGTGCCATGAGAAAGGCATGTCAAGCCAACCACAACCGGGACTGCCTTCTGTCTGGAAACTGATGTCCTCACTGCAGGAGAACATGAAGATCAAGAATAGAGCTCCACAGCCACCTACGAACCCACCATCAAGACACTACATCTGGAATACCATCATCCTCAAGCTACGAGGGATTGCCTAAGTAGGTAAATATGTAGGTTTTATAGTAATTAAATAAAAATAATTATAAAAAAGAACTATGATGCCCATCTCTCAACAGAATGACTTCTGTGTAGATAGGTCCTAAGAATACTCTCTCTTGTTTCCTCACCAAAGATGTGGGTGGAATGGCTAAGAGGCACCCCTCCTGATGATCTTAAAACTAGGAAAGAGTCATATTGAGAGAAGCAGTTTTTCAGACTGCCTCGATCCAATCCACAAGGACTTTATAAGTCATAACCAGAAATTTGAATTGTATCTAAAAAGGAAACAGTAGTCAGTGAATTTGTTTCAACTCATCAGTTATATGTCTGCTATAGCCAGTCCTAGTCAGCATTCTGGCTACAGCCTGTTGGCTCCGTTTCCAAAGGCAATGCAGTATTGCACTGCATTAATTAAAATAAGAAGTAGCTGAGACATGTGTCACCATAGTCAAATCTGACATTTCTAGGAACAGGTGCAAATGAAGCACTAATTTCAACTGTACAAATGCACTCCTGGCCACTACTGAAGCCTGGACATCCAGGCTTGAGCCAAGTACACCCAAGTTACGAGCCTGAGTTTTCAGAGGGAGTGTAACTTAATCCAGTACCAAATTAAGCCCTGTTCCTTAAATCTTCCTTTCAACTGCCAGGAGTCTCTCTCGTGCCCAGATTAAGCTTCAATTTGTTTACCCTCATTCAATCCAATACTGTCATCAGGCACCCATTTAGCACCAAGAAAGCTTACCTGGAATTAGATAGACAGGACAGATAAAACTGAGTTTTATCAGCATGCTGGTAACCTCTGGAAAAAACAGAAACCATAGCTGGCCACTCCAGTTCCCTAAGCCTTATTTTATCTATTTCCATGCAGAAGTTTACATTTTGCACCAAATGCAATGATGCAGAAATAATCCAGTCATGTATCTGGGAGAGGACAAGGGAATCCATTCTAATTCCTGTCTCTAAATAATAAACTGCATCCTATACCATCAGAGGTACAGAAGTGCCCCATTCTCATTATCACCATCCTTCCATCTATTCATTGATATCCTGCATTTTTTTCTCAATGCTGAAATCAAAGTAACTGATCAAAAATTAAAACAAAAACAGTTATACTTATAAAGGAAGAAGTGAGAAAATCTTTAAAAAGCCATTGTTCAAATGCAATTATATGAACCTCAGAATTAAAAAAACATTAACTAAGAGACAAAAGATTAAAAAATAAACAATGCAACTCAAAACTGAATATCTTACAAGTCAATTCTTAAAAGCCAGCCAGATAATTTTTCACTTGCTAACAGAAGTACCACAAGCAAGGAGTTACAAGGCTTGGCAGTAGCCACCTCTCCCTTATGACCAGACCACCAAACAAGCTTAGGAAGAGGATGTGAGTAGAAGAAGGCCTCCCCTGAAGATCTTGGACCCAGGCCACACTGGCCTTTGAAGTTCATAACCAACACATTGATATGTGTCCAGAAATGGATCCACAGCCAGAGAATCTGTCCCAAAAAATGATTTGTGTGCTTCCTGTAGCCAGCCCCAGTTAATATCTCAGCAGCTCTCTGGAGTAGCTGAAGAACCCAAACATTCTTGAAAGGCAGACCTCACAACCTCTGAGGATGCCATAGATGCAGGCGAAACGTCAGGAGAGAATTCTTCTAGAACATGGCCATATAGCCTGAAAAACCTACAACAACCCAGTCCATTGTAGATCATGCTAGATATTCAAATTGGATGTAACTAAAGGAGGTGTCTTCATGGCTACAGCAGACATTTTCAGGAATGAACAAAGCTTCCATGGCAAAGGTACTCCTGGCCACCACAGAATCCTGGGCCTTCAAATTCAGTGCTGACTACAGGAATATACCCAAATTGTTAACCCACATCTCCTCCAGGAAATATCAAGACTACTCTAAAACCCTCATCTAAAAAAAGTTCAGAAGCATACACAATGGTCAATGGAATCAAAAGCCATTGCGAGGTCCAACAGAACCAACAGATACACAAACCCCTTTCAGTTCCTGGCAGATTTCATCTACCAAAGTGGCCGGAGCTATTTCTGAAGTCAGACTGAAGTAAGTCTATATAGTCTACATTCCTTAGCGACTAAGAGACCCTTGGCATTAACTGGGAATTTGTTTCAGGACATCCATAGACATTGGAAGTCATGGCTGCTCAAATTCTATTGTATAGAATGGTGTCCCTTATATAAAACAGTAAAATCAAAGTTTGCTTTTGGCTTATTTTGGAGAGAGGGTGTCTATTTTCAACACGTGAATATTTGAGTATATAGATATAGAATCCGCAGATACAGAGTATTGGGTGTGCAGAAAAATTGAGTATTGGAGACTTGCAGGCAGTTATCAAATAAAGTGGGACCCAGGAATGTTTTTTCCCCTGTAGAAGTGTCCCTTGGTATATTTACTTTATCAACCACTAGTCTCTCTCTGACCCATTTAATTATTCAGGAGAGGAAAGGGTCTAGAGCACATGCAACTACTTTCACCTCTCCAAGGATCCTGTCCAAATCCTTGAGCTGCAAAAAGTGGAAGGTATCAATTATCACGGGGCAAGCAGGCAGCCAAGGCTATGCCCACTGGATCTGTATTTATATAACATACAAGTTGGAAACGATATAAGCAATTTTGTGTGCAAAGCGCTGGGCAAATTGTTCACAGCAGGCTGTCCAGTGGTCTGAGTTCTCTTGTGAGCAAAGATGTGAAACGCCCGTAGCAACTTGAAACAGGTCTGGACATATAGCCACTTTATGCAGTGGTGGCAGAGATTTTTTTTCTTATCTGTATTATTACAGTACAGAGTACATAAAGCCCTCTGTTTAGTCAGAAATACTCCAACTTTCTATCTAAGTTATAGTTACCATCTAACTGCCTTCATTGCTACATGCTCCCTAGACTAATATAGTATGTGGATAATAAATGACACGAAGGGAAGATTAATCATTGAAATGGAATTTCTTACTTTTATTGGTTTTATTTTATTTTATCAAATGTTATTTATGCTAAATGTTTTAATTGTTCTTTGTTATTGTAGGCATCAAATTGTGCCGTTTGTAAACCGCCCTGAGTAAATAAATAATAATAATAGTGGGTCCTGCTCTCACATTTCTTTACAAAAGATGAGCATTCTGTACACCTAAAATACTTCTAGGTACTTAGCCTTTGAATCACAGCGACCTTATTATTAAGCCGTTTTAATAATAATTGCCAATATAACGGGGCAATATGGAACAAAAACAGAGATATATATTTAATGCACCTAATCTATGATAGATGAAGAGAGGTCTATAATTTTATTTTTCAAGCTAACATGAATGTTTAATATGCTAGAGAAAAGTGCTTCATGAAGTTCTACATTATTCAGCAACTTCACCAATTATGAAATTACATTGCACATTATTATTGTTTAAGATAGTCCATTTCCTAATAGAATGTGTTGCTTAAGAAGCACTCAGCCTTAAAGTGAGTGGTAAGGACACTTTGGCACAGCTTCACCCACAATCTGGAGCCCTTAAGATGTGAACCATGGCTTCTATCATCTTCAGGCATCGGGGCAGTTGAATATCTAAGTTTTGGGGAGGACGCTTTAGCATGCAGAAATGAAACTCTCTTGGCTTCCATTTCAATAGACCGCCCCTGCTCCTACCACAATCAGGTAACACACAAATTATCCATCGTGACCTCAGCATAACTTATAATATATCTCCGTGTCATAAACCAATTATCAGCATTTGACACAATCAGCACTTGCTAGGTTTAAAAAGCAATTAAAAATTTCTGAGCTGTCTCCTAGAATTAAAAAAAACATACACACAAGCAGAAGTAGCACTAGAGAAGAAGTTGCTACACTCAGCCCTTCACTCCAATTCCACCTCCATCAATCATGCCAGACCTCAGTGAATAACACAGAGCTGCTGTGGCAGACAAATGGCAGTGTTTATGATCTGCAGCTGGTGGTACTTACCATTAGCAGGAAAATGAGCATCAGTTAAATTAACATTCTCCAGTCTCTCACTGCCATTTGTGGCTTTGACAGACATACCTGGAGCCCATATAAATGACTTGGAGAAAAAATGCTCTGTATCGCTATACGCCACCAGCTAGACCACCCTGTGGGAGCCAATGTTGTAATTAAACTCCAAAACAAGTGGGAGTAATAGTATTAGAAGTATTCAGGGGAGGCACTGTGACCTACTTTGAATTGTTATAACAAACACAACACAACAAAACCTTATGCCTCTGTTATAGCCAAACTGAAAATCTGCAGTGTTCAATTCAATCAAGTTAGCTCATTTTTACAATTTTTTCAGAGCTTCTCTAACTGTGGGGGTGCATGAGCTTCTATCACCTCCCCCCTCCCCCAGAACTCAATGGGTATAATAATGCTAATCAGAATAATATCTTTTTTCCTGAAGCTTGCTTGTTCACAAGCTTTCCTTT
This sequence comes from Anolis sagrei, assembly GCF_037176765.1. Lineage (NCBI taxonomy): Eukaryota > Metazoa > Chordata > Lepidosauria > Squamata > Anolidae > Anolis > Anolis sagrei. The sequence goes on along the minus strand of NC_090021.1, from coordinate 138,687,404 downwards.
GATGGAGAAATAAGTGCAACTAAGTCTATTGGATAGCATACAGCATCTCAGATCAGCAAAAGCTAATTTAGTCAACAGAGCCCTGCAACTTTGCGGTCTCATATAACCTGAGGTTTCAGATGTTAGAACTGTTAATGCTATACATCCATTGAACAAAGAGGGCATTAAGGTAGTCTGGAGCCGAACTACACACTTTGGAGGAAACTCATGTGAACACATCTACACACAGGGACAGGAAGAGAGAATACATACAGAAGGAGGATATGTCAGAAACTAAGCTAGGAATTGTGCAAACAGGATGTTTTATTGATTAGCCCAAAACATTATGCAAATAGATTCACTTCCATACTACAAATTCTTTGAACTAGGGTCATGAAGATTCAGAAAAATAAAAGCAGGAGGAAATGTCCTATCATTTATCCTAGCCTCACACTATGAAAAGGCCCTAGGAAACATTTCCATTTTCAGAATGATCAGGATTTTTTCATAGAATCATAGAGTTGGAAGAGACCTCATGGGCCATCCAGTCCAACCCCATGCAAAGAAGCAGGAAAATCGCATTCAAAGCACCCTGTTTTGTTTTAAACAGACTTTCCCCCACTTTTTTGGGTATATACTGGAGTTTTCTTGAAACTCTACAATTTCCAGGGGTTTCAGGACACTCTGGTCAATGGGATCAGGTCCAGTCTGGCACGATTCATTGTCAAGGTGGACAGTGCTGCCATCATCCTTTCCCTGAGCTGATCAGTAGTTGTGTCCATGCCCTTGGTGTCCCTATCTGGATATCCGAGCACATGGTTGTCACCTATCACATCTGTGATGTGGAAAAAAGATGCCCACACAATCAGGAACAAGGAGGAGAGGGATTGACCCTCTTCCTTCTTAATGGTCTTTGCCAGTCAAAGAGTTCCATCCAAGCTTCTGGACATCAAGGTCATCTCTTTTGATACCAGAATGGGGCACCCACAAGACCAACAAGAAGGAAGGAGGAGGGAGCAATCACAGCTGATGTTGTTCCAGGAAACATGAACACTGCCCCTGATTCAGTATGTCTGTGTTGGAGCCAAGACTCCACCAGGCAAGATGGACACCAGATGTAGATGTAGATGAGCCCTTAATCATACTAACATACAAGGGTTGAATGAAAAGTAATGCTTCCACCTTCGTTATTTGGGTTTGGATGGGAATATTTTAATAAATCAAATGCAGAAATAATCCTTAGAATGTGCTCTTTAACTACCACTATTCCACATTGGATACAATTGGATACATTTCTGCTCACAATGAACAGGTGTTCACGGAAGAAGTCAACACTTTGTTTCTGCAACCAGCATCTCACAGTTCTCTCATCCTGGGTACCCATCATGCACAGATCTTCCGAAAGCCAAGCAAAGCAATAATGTGACCCACACATTCTTGTGAAATGCTGATTATGCTTGAAATTTCTGAGTGATACGATGATTGACCTGAATCAATATGTCAAACTTTTGCTTGTGAAACTCGGTGATTGCTATCACAGGACGTCCAACTTTTTGTCACGCAAGTCAGATGTTCCCACCTCAACATCTTTAAACTTAACTCACCCAACGATGCACAGTACTCACATCAACACAATCACCATAAACAGCTTGCATTCTCTGATGAATCTCCTTTGGGGTGACACCTTCTGCTGTCAAGAATTCAACAACACAACCATTCAATGCTAAGGCTTCCCATCAAAATGGAACTGTAAAGGAGAGTCTGCTGAACAAGCTAGTACCTGCCGCATACCAATACTGCCATCTGTTGAGGAGTTACGAAGGTGGAGGCATTACTTTTCATTCAACCCTCATATATATCATTAATCTGAATGAGGAGCCCCTAGTGGCACAATGGGTTAAACCCTTGTGCTGGCAGGACTGAAGACCGACAAGTCAGAGGTTTGAATCCGGGAAGAGTGCGGATGAGCTCCCTCTGTTAGCTCCACCTTCGTAACTCATGAGAGAAGCCTCCCACAAGGATGGTAAAACATCAAAACATACAGGCAGACGGCCAATTCTCTCACACCAGAAGCGACTTGCAGTTTCTCAAATTGCTTCTGACACACACACACACACAAAATCTGAGTGAACGTGCTTTAAACATGATTAAGCTCCATTATATATACTGCAGAATGGATCTACATTTTCTCTAAAAACAAAGTGTGCCCTTTTTCACATCCCTACTTATGTTCTATATGAATTGTTATACTGCTCATCTGTATTTTATTTTTTTTAACTAAATTAAAAATATATTCCAAAAGAAAGCATATCAGTCAGAAAGAAAGAAAAAGATAGCGAGCAAGTCACAGAATGGGAGGCAACTTTAATCCAGACAAAACTGATATTTCTACCAGTTTTATACACACAATTGTTTATTACTATCTCTTTCAATAATATGGATTATAATTATATTTATTACAGTTCATGTCCTCCATATGACTACTCCATGCATTTCAATTCTCATCCCAAAACAAGAGATACATTTGTACGAAAGTCATCAAATTTTCCAGAGATATCTGTCTGTCCTAATATTGCATTCTTAAAGCCAACCTATCATTGTGGACATTTCCAGAACAGCTTTCGCTCCCAGAGATGATAGATGTCTATAGGCAAGGAGTTTGAATCAAAGCAAATCAGGCATGAAGTGTCAAGACACTCATTAGCAAAGTGATAAGATTTTACTGACATTTAAAACAAGCTTGATTGCAAAAATATTCAAATAAACCAAATGCCACAGCACACACAAAATGGAAATTGAAAATGTGTCCCAAAAATGTGAAATGATTTTTCTGTAGTATAACCATAGCCTTCATTCAATGAACAACATACATTTTTCCATGTGACTCAAATATGTTATGTTAAGGTTATTATAATGCTTAGCTTAACTGATAAGTGAGCAGAAGACACCTTCTCCAAAGCTACATTCATCATATAACATCATTTATATACTTAGAGCCTTGGTGCTGGTACAAGATGTATTTTATTTATTACCATCTCTTTTAGTGAACTTTATGACAACGGTGGCCGACCAAAAGTTAACTCAAGGGGGAAGGCAGCCGACTTCTGGCTAGTTCTAGTTGCCAAGGAAACTAGGAACTCAGAGGGAGATGTCAGATCAGGCGAGGGCAAAGACTGACAAATGGCACTGTTTAGCATCATTCATGTAGTGCCAATCCCAGGAGCATTCTAAGACCCATTCACTTTCCGAGCACACAGAGAGAGTTGTGCTTCCATGATACCTGGGACAGTTCTTAGTTCCAGAAATAAACAAAAGTCCTCAGACCATGCAATAACTGTACATCAGTTAACAAAATTTATTTATTTATTTGCCAGAAGCATTTTTTATCCCACTCCATAGAAGCATACAGTCAGATTTCCATATCCACAGATTCAACCATCTGGAGCTTGAAAGTATTGCCCCCCAAAATCCAAAAAACAAAGCTAGATTTTAGTATTTTGTATAAGGAACTCCGTCCTTCTATGCCACTCTATATAATGGGATTTGGGCATCCATTGGGAGCCCTGGAAGCACACTCTAACAGATACGCACTACACATAAAATCAGTTTGCAAAAAGGCAGCCTCTGCCCAGAGGCTAAATAATATTAGAAAGAGACACAAACACAATAGGGAAAAGGCAGGTTAAGGAAAAAGAAAAAAAATATACAAGAAATGTGGCTGATGGAACTTCCATCCTACTTTTACTGCTGGGAAAATTCTCATCTCCTTTGGCTGGAATATCTGATTGGCTGAGTGGGGATCTTTAATGGCACTCAAAATTTCCACAGATCAACTGTAAAGTCCCTGCTCCCCATCTAATCTCCCTTGGGTTCAATCACCTCCTAAAAACCAACTATCCTGTTTCCCTGAAAATAGGACATACACATAAAATAATCCGTGGCAGGATTTCTAAGCATTTGTGCAATATAAGCCATATCCCGAAAATAAGACATAGTGATAGATGTGGCTATGCAGCGTACCGGCGTGGAGCAGCAAAGAAGGCAGCCCTATCAACACGGGTGGCTTCCCCATCAAGTCCCGGTCATTTTGTGCGTTCTGCAAGCTGAAGCATAGGGGAAGACATAGAAAGTGAATGAGAGCTCTATTGCTCGAAAGATTGGGGCCAATGTCTCTAAAGGAAATGGAGTTATAAGAAATTCAGGATGCAATTCCAGGTCTGGAGAATTATGATGATGCTCCAGAAGAAGACGACTTAACTATATTTGAATAAATGCAGATTGTTATACCATACTTAATAAAAAATAAGACATCCCCTGAAAATAAACCATAGTGTGTCTTCTTGAGGAAAAATAAACATAAGACAGTGTCTTATTTTTGGGGAAACACAATATCTGCACCACCATGGAATGAAAGCATCACTCTGTATCTTTGGAAGAATCATTTAGCCAAGATTGAAACTGATTTGAAAATCAAGAAACCTACTTATAAGAGTGCACCCACACAGTAGAATTAATACAGGTTGACACCACTTTAACTCCCATGAGTCAGTGCCACGGAATGATGGGAGTTGTCATTTGGTGAGACACCGAATCTTTGGCATAAAATACTAATGGCCTTGCAAAGCTACAACTGTCATGATCCCATAATATTGAGTCATGTCAGTTTGTGTTTTCAAACTGAATTAATTCTACAGTGTAGATACATCCTAATCTTTCCTTGATGCGAATCTTTTCTTGATAAGCTTTTATCACAAGGTGAAACTCTAAGGAGTTGAGGAAAAAGATCTGAGCTATCAAAATTTTAAACAAGTTCAGCAAATGGAAAAGGAAAGGAAAAAGGTCAGGCTGTTTAGAAATTTGTTGGGAAACACAAGAATGATAAAAACTGAAAAAAATATTCATTTTTTCTTAATGATTACAAGTTAATAATTTTTCATAATTTATTACTGTGGATGCTGTTGCTTGCCTATTCCTATCTCTGTGTATGTGTGCATATTACACATATATAAATACACACATATATAGGATGTTCCAAAAATGAATGCATAGTTTGGCAGCTTATAAGAGATATAGTGATTACAGTAGTGGAAGCCTAAACAAAGGTAATCATATTGACAAATAAATCATTATAGTAATGATTTAACCAGAGCTAAAAAAATATCCATATTTCAATTTTATGTATGGTGTTCCAATTGTGATCCCTTTGTGGCAATATATTGTTGAATCGCAAGGTTGCAACAGTTAAAAGCACAACCACGAAAAAGGACAGGTATAAGAAACAGTACATGAGATGTCCTTTCCCTTGAGTAGTCAGCCCTCAAAAGTCTAAAAAAAAGAAGATTTTATGGTCTATCCCACAAATGGATAATAATCAGCACTTTTTAAAAAAGCACTTTGAATATTAACAGTTCCATGGAGCAGCAAGTAAGTTTGTGCTCATTGGAGTGAGCCCCAGTTTACAATCTGGGTGCAGCTTTTTGGATCTGTCACCGTTTCTAAAGCGTCTTCCAAAAGCAGCCATACACAACCTGAATTACAGTGATCCAGATGTGATTGTGCTTAGAACCAAAATCTCAAGCAATGGGTGGAGCTGTTGTACAAGCCTTGACTGTATTAATGGAATCCTGGCCATCACCCTTTGCTCTTTAAAAGGAGAAATGCTGATCCAAGTATCGGTATTATTGCTATCTTGATTCTCAAATAAATCTGAAAACAGTTTCAAACAGTTTGAAAGTATCTAGGGCTGAATTGAAAGTACCCAACATCCATTTGAGAAGAAAAACAAAATTAGAGTGCAAGATTTCTAAAATTCCAAACAGGTTCCCTTTAATGGTTTCAAATAATGTAATCACGTAGGCAATCAGTACCAATATGTTAATAGACAATAAAAAAATGTGGATTAGATCAACCAAACAGAAAGATTCCATTCCCAGATGGTATGCGATTATCATCTTTCTGAACACAGTCAGTTACAACCCTTCAAAAATTAAGTTTCTCATTCCTTCATTAAGATACAAACTTTTCTGGTCATTGTAATCATTCCTGGGAAGCAAATTTGCAGGCCACTGTCAACCACATTTTGGCAAGTTTATAGCCAGTGCACAATCCAGTTTATCTCAAGTTTATGGCTGGCAGATAACTCCTGAATAGCACACTGGGAGCCCTTTCATATTTTTGCTCACCATAAATTTCTAACCCAAATAGAGCTAGTATGCTTATGATTTGACCACTAAATGTTAATCTACATAAGAGTGACCTTAGAAGTAAACAAGAAGAGGAGTAATTTTTGGTAAATGGCTCCCATGGTCAAATTATTGTATTTAAAAGAAAATATGTCTTAATGCCTGTTGAGACTTCACACAACTTTTCTGGCTATTTTAAGCCCAATACACACAGAGCAACTGAAAAAGAGAAAGGAGAGATAACAGGACCCCTTTTTCTCCTGTCTGTTGAAACCAATTGCATTTTATCCTATATTTGTTAGCCTTCGAAATAATAAATAAAACATACACTGAATTGAGCGTGGTGGAGACCAAGTTCAAGGATGTCACAAAGTTCATTCTGCTTGACAGAATACAGCAGATCATTTAGAAGCAAGCATACTATGGCACCCTTTCCAAATAGCCTGAGGCAAACACTTAACTGTACACCTGGTTAAGATTCCTGGCAAGGATGCGGGGCTGCTGGAGAAGAAGTTGCAACATTTTCTATCTTTAGTGGTACAGAGAAATCCTGTCTTAAGAAACAAAGATACAAAACAGATCCAGAACGTTGCCTATCAACTGAGAGGAATGTACCAGGTGGCATGATATACACACCTTGTTTCCATGACATGCTTAGACCTATTGGGGCCCTTTTTAGGAAGAGAACAGATACACACAAGAGGCAACATCTAAGAACAGTCCCCACACATGTCAGTACAGTGAGTGTACAAAGACATGACCGTGGTTATTTTTAAGGAGGAAGTTGAGTGGTTACGTATGTAAAGATACTGTGAATAGGTAGTCTGTGTAGTTGGATGGTCTTCAACCTAGTCCAGTGGTTCTCAACCTGTGGGTTCCCAGATGTTTTGGCCTACAACTCCCAGAAATCCCAGCCAGTTTACCAACTGTTGGGATTTCTGGGAGTTGTAGGCCAAAACACCTGTAGACCCACAGGTTGAGAACCACTGACCTATTCGGAAGGATTGCTGCCTTCCTTTTAATCACACACAGGTAGGTGCAAGGAGGACAACTTTGGCCTTCAGGGGATCTTGTAGGATAGCACCCTCAATGATACCTGGCCAACTTCTATATCAAATTTCAATTAACAATTTGAGAGCTGCTTCAGAAGAGCTATCCACCAGTATTTATGTCTGGGATTCTTCTTATGCTTCTGCTCTTACAGTTACCATAGGTTGTGAACATGGTACTTTGACAGTAGCAAGAGCCTGTGTATAATATCACTATGTAACAAAATTTGGGGAAAAAAATCTGTTCCTGGTTTGGAAATTTTATTTCTTGTTTAATTGTGTGGTGCTTACTTTTAAAATAGTTGTTATACTCCAGAAATTTTATTTTTTGTGGCTGCCAAACTATGTCGAATTGGACGAGACTCAATATGATATTCATTGAAAAACTATAGCAAAATGTGCTGTAGGATATCCTGCAATTCTGCTGTCATTATCTGAAAAGTAACACATATTATTTTTAATTAAATAAGGTATTACCATTCCAATGGCAAATAAAAGTCATAATGTTTCTGTAACTTCTATTAAGATTTTATAACTTGTAAGATATATATTTTTAATTGCCCTCGTGGCACATTCCAGCACTTTTAAATATCATTAATTTAAAAAGGGAGAGTATTTAGCAAGTGTTTAACTGCCCACCTGAAATCAACGGGACTGAAATTCTTAAATGAATCATACCATTAAGTGCAGCCCCCATTAATTTACACAAGAATGGTTAATGGACATTTACATTTACAATTATATGAGTTGCACGTCTATCATAAAATCTGATTTAAATTTGCCAAAGGGTGCAGATGCTAAGAGTAGAGGGACACTTTTTAAGCAGCTTCAATGACCCACCAATACAAGCTTCCATCATAAAATAGTAAAAAGCATATGGCAATCAAAACTCTGACTTTCTACTTTACTAATTTTACCATCAAATTGTTCTTCTGACTGTAGTTTGATCTATCAAGTATAACGGAAATATGCTCTGTTCTCTATATTATTTTTTTGATTGAAGATCAAGCTTTTTGGAGGTGATACTAAGTCTATGTCAAACATGGCAGATCCTGCCCTCAGATACCAAGCAGTTGAATGCAAGGATGATTTCCAGTCAAAGGTACAGAATGACAATCACCAGAGCTTTTGTTTCATTTTTGTTTTATTGATGCCTAAAGTACAGAGTATATCTTTTCATGCCAAGCTTCATGCTAAAGATATAATGCAATGTACAGAACAAGCATTTCTCTTATCATAAATCCCTATACATGCCTGCTGTGTTTATCCTGACTTAGGATCATTTACTATACTATAACCAACTTCAAGTCTGCTAGGTTGTAGCATATTCGGAAACACAAGATTTAATTCTAAGAGACACTTGGGATGGCTCAAGAAGACTGGTTATGCAAGTTCAAAACATGACATGGCTACTGAAGACTGGTATCTGCTGATGCCCAGGGGACCTGCTAATGTGCCCAGAAACATTTCCATCACCAGGTAGAAATCCGTGAAAGACAAATGAAGCATCCTGTAAGAATTTATCAACTCTAGGGAGGAGATAAGAGATGCCTAGCTGTAGTTCATAGCAAAAGACTGATCCCTAGAAGGAGCTCAGAGCAGAACCAAACAATGACAGAAGATGTGCTATGAAACTTTCCCCCACTCTCTTCTTCTTAAGAGCAGAACAAAACAAAACACAAAATTAGATCCAAAGTGGCAAAGCCCATACAGCATGCTGTAATTGGAAGTCAACAATATATGAATCTCTTCTTTCAACAAGGCCAGAGAAGTGCAGCCATAGTTTTCAATACAAAAGGTAGAAGGAGAAATGTGGTGTCAAGAGAAATGATAAGCATCTGAAGATCCAAAAAGAGCTTTCACTTCAAAATTGAAGAAGTAAACAATAAAGTAAACAAGGTGTGAGCTTGTAGAAGTTCTGAAGACAAATGGCAAAAAAAAAAAAAAAACCCCTAAGTGGAGCGAGAAATACAGTAAACTATAAAGAGGTTGCCCCTAAATCAGACTTTTCCAGTATGGATTACAGGGGTTTTGAACTAAAATTCCTATCACTCCTATTAGAATGATCAGTGATTATGTATTCTAAAGAAGTAAAGGTATAGCAGTTTTGGGGAAAGTGTCCTACAGAGAAAGATGAGTTAAACCAGAAAGTATTGGGGAACTGGTTTCACCTCATATCCATTCTGACTTTGTTATATCCAGTAGCTCAGCAAAACATTACTGAGAAAATGAGTGTTAGGAAAAATGACATGCTGGCAATCATCTCACCTAGTCCTATTAAAATGTCCAAAATATCTGTGTTTAAAAATATGCTAATTCCAACTTGCCTAAGCAAGTTCATAATTTGCACCAATTCCACATAGGTACTATAAAGAGATAATGGGATTGTGTCGAGGCTTGAACAGAAATGGAGAATTTATTAATTAAAATACACTTGTGCACACTAATAAATCACAACAGCCATGACTACCGCTGAGAAGTATACACATATTTCTTCAAAGCAGTATGAGAGAATGAAGATAGTACATTGTGTTAAGTAAACAAGCTCTAAGAGGACCAAAATGATGAGACCTGACACCCAAATGTCAACTAAAATAAGCTCAATGGCTTTATGTAGATGTGGTGGAATCAGTCAGATTTTATTGGACTACAAGTCCCAGTAGCACTAGCCAGTACAATAGTAAGGAATTCAACTCCAACAGTATCTGGAGCATCTTGTGGTTCTCACCGCTCATGTTTAGATATACAAAAGCCTTAAAGGATAAAAAAAAATTCCAAAGAACTCAATGATCCCAACCCATTTTTGCAGTCCCAAGTCTCCGAAGTCCCAGAAGATTTTCAATAATCACGACAACAAGAATGACTAAATTTCCTCAAGTATGGAATATGACTTTTTATTTCCCGCAAGCTCAGGAACATTAGAGGGGGAAATTTGGCCATGGGCTTTGAACAATAGTTCCCTATCAGCATTTTATAGGAAAAGTCAGCCAAATGGGACTAGATGAAACAGGGTCAAGTCTCACTGAACTTAGAAGAATATCATGTTGTGGTTGAGAAGACTAGCTAAGATGACATATTCCCTTTCCATCTGTTCCTCCAAATAAGCTATCCCTAAGACTACCGGTATTTCCATTCCAAAATTACATCCAAACCCGATTAGAAACCATCCAAATAGTCACTTTTGGCCTCCAATCCTGGAGTTGCAACACTGCCAAAATAAACTATAGGTTCCAGACAATTTCTTAGTTTACAGCATTTTCTGGTCTCAGAAGAGATGAAAGCCTATTCCGAAAAATCATTGCTTTATACAATTTGGTTTGCATAGATTTTAGCATTGAGCAAGGCATTTAGAATCCCATCACACACCAAATGCTGGAATAGAAAAGGTAAGCTGCAACTATGCATTGTTTTAAGTGCTGTACTTTGCAAAATGATCTTGCCTCAACTGCAATCATCTTCCTGATTAGATCATTTTCCACATGTGTGAGGGGAAAAAGCTCTATATTGTTTCAGGATTCACCTCCTGCATTTTTACAATATATTTAAACTCATTTATCTTTCATTTCCCAAGCTTCTTCTGCACCAGAGCTTCCAACAGATACAGAGAGGGAGAAAAAGAGACAAGCTGGGGTTCAGCACTCCAATGCCAAGAGACAGAAACCATGTTTTTAAAATGCTTTCTTGGGTTGCAAAAATTCTACCAATACAACATTGTAATACTGTGGAACAGTGGTTCCTAACCTTTTTTTTTTTTGACCAGAGACCACTCTCCAATATTAGTGCCAAAGGGGTTACGAATCAATTTTTGGTCAACTTTAGATTCAGTTTGGTTATTTGGGGTGCCAATTCAGAAAACTGCATTGGCTAGACCACATCAAATCTAGTTTCTGATACAGAACATATGCCATCCAGTAGTCATCATCTGCTCACCCATGGAAAACCATATTTAATAATCTAGAGCTGATGTGGTAGTAGTAATCTTTCATGGGTAGTGAGCCCCTCCCATCCTGACATCCTTGTTGCCACTATAAGAGGGTTTCGCAAGACCAGTCGCTCTCATTGCTCTGTGGTTTTGAGGTGACGGTGTAGCAATGGTAAGGCTGTGGACCATATTTTCATTCTTGTGGACCACTGGTGATCCAATCATGCTCTGTGGACCATATTTTCATTCTTGTGGACCACTGGTGATCTGTGGACCACTGGTTGGGAACTACTGCATAGTTTTTGCCATTTGAGCCAAATCCAGCGAGTGCATTCATTTCCAGACAGCTGCTTGTTCCACCCAGTCTTTGGAACATTAATTTGATTTTTAATATATAATTATATAGTAATATATAATTTTATATTTATTTATTTTATATTTATAATAAATAATAAACTAAATAGGTAAAGTTGTGGCCCATGAATGATGTTTTACGTGTCCCTTGGTAAAAAAAAAGTGCCCCCACCCTAAAATAAATGTTTAAAAAAACTGAAAATGTCCCTATGTACCCAAACACCCACACAGTTAACTCTGTGTATCCACTGACTTATATCCATAGACTGCCAAAAATATTTTTTAAATAGTAGGTTGAAGGGTCACACACACACAAAACACACAGAATCCTAACTACCCAAGATGGAAGAGAACTTATTGTCTTTGCAATGTTATTAGGAGTACTTATGCACTATATTCTACTGTTTATGGGGTTTGCTTGGAAAGATTAATTCAAAATGAAATTTGCCATATCCTTGGTCTGCGTATAGGGGTCTTCAAGTCACCTGTTGACTTATGACAACCTCATAAATTTTGTACTATTTTCTTACACATGGGACACTGAAATAGTTTTGCTGTTTCCTCCTCTACTACACCTGGCGTTCCCTTCAACTTCAACAACTCAGCATTTTGCGATAATGCAGCAGGGTGAAATAGAGTGGCTCCAGCTCAATTAAAATAGGGTCTCATCCTAGAAATATCTTTCTTTTTCCATCTGTTTATTTTACTCAAGTTACAATAGTCACAGTTTTCGATATTTATATTCTCTTGCAAAAGTATTTTACAGGTCATTTCAGCATATGCATTTTATCAATTAATTATCATGATGATGCAGTAAATTCATCACATCATTTGAACCCTACCACATGTTTCATATATTTCAACTAACAGTTTAGTTAAAGCATTTCTATCCCCTCCCCCATTTTAAGATTTTTGCTGTGATATTCATAATGCATATAAACCAAGCCTCCAACAGTATTCTTCATATGACCTAAATATTCTCTTTTTCTAATAGGAGGGGGGGAAAAAACTAGTATCTAGTTCACTCAGAATAGCTTGAAGGAGAAAATCTTTTCCCAAGTTAAAAAAAGAGACAAGAATAAAGTCCAGACAGTAAATTAGAACAATTGTCTGCAGCTCAGGGATTAGTACTTGAATTTCTGAAAATAAATTAATATATTCCAAAAATTGTAGAATGCATTTTCAACTTGGTTTTGCAAAGCAATGATCTATGTTTAGTTTTTTTAAAGAGACATTGCTAGTATTATTTGCACTCCTAAAATATAAGACTTACTGCTCCCTTGATATTTTTCAATCCACTGTTCACAATTAAATCACCATCACACTGGCTCTGCATGAAAATAGGAGCACTTTATGATATTGATGGAAATTACATAAATATAAGCATAATGTTGAGCTTCAGCTTTACAACAATTTAAATACAAAAAGGTTCAAAGTGGACCATCCAAAGGTGTCCTTTTAAACAGTTAGCAAGCACATTGTGTCCTGACTCTTCCCTGAAGTCCAAAACATAAACCAAACGAATATATAACACCTATCAACAACCAACCTCGCCTGGCATAAATCTGCCCACGTGAAGCAGGTGAATATAGCACTTAATGAGACACGTAGAATAATCACAGGTTATCTTAAACCTACACCTGTTGATAGACTCTATAAGCTAACTGGCATTGCCCCCCTTGATGTGCGATGCGAAGTTGATGCCAAATGCGAGAGAAATAAGGCTGAACGCTGGGAAAGCCACCCACTGTATGGCTATCAGACTTAAATCAAGGAAAGGTTTCATGAGAACCACCACTCTTCTAAATGTTCTTCCAGCAACAGCAAGAATATCCCTGTGGGCAGCAATATCAAGCAATTCTAACTGGATGGTCCCCACAAGGGTCTTCCTCCTGGGGCAAACCAAGAATGGGCAACTTGGAAGTCCTTGAATACTCTCAGAAGAGGAGTGGGCAGATCAAAAGACAGCCTGGCAAAATGGCACTAGAACAGTGGTTCCAACCTTTTTCTCATCTGGTCTCAGCCACTGATTAAGATGCTGGGTTTTAACCTGCCATTTTTGGATTCTTGCTTGCTGAGATGTTCCTGCGAGTATCTCTCTCAATCTTAGAAAGTGTTTCTTGATTAAAGCTATTGGCATGCTGGCTGATATCCAAACGGAGATGTCACTGCCGTGATCCTTTTGTTATTGGCTGCTACTTCCCAACGGAAGCAATACCAGCTAAACAGTGCAATTTCTCCAGTGGCATGGGGCATAGACATCGTGTGATAATGTGGCATGTCTCATTAAGAGCCACATCTACTGTTTTAACATGGTGTGATGTATTTCCACACTGGGTATGCGTATTCAGCAGCAGAGTAGCAAAGTGCAAGGGCAGATTTCTTCACTGTATCTAGTTGTGATCCCCAGGTTGTGCCAATCAGCTTTCGTACGATATTATTTCTAACACCCACTTTTTGCTTGATATTCAAGCAGTGCTTCTTATAAGTCAGAGCATGGTCCAGAGTGACTCCCAGGTATTTTGGTGTGCTGCAATTTTGGTGTGCTCCAGTGGGATTCCTTCCCAGGTAATCCTCAGGTAACTCCCAGATTATATAATCGTTTCCATACTTGAATAGTTATAGATAAAGGGGCCCTGAAGTGATTCTGAATTTCACAGCTGATACTATTTTAATTTTTTTGCATCTTTACAAGGGTTATATTTGGGTGCAAAGGCATACAGTCCAGCAATCGCTCTAACTTTGGCCAAGTACTGAGGCTTTTTTGTGTAGGAGGAAAACTTGTTCGGTCCTAGTTGTATGGCATTTCTCTTTAAATTACATGTTCAAAAAGAAGAGGGGGGAATGTCCCCCAGATTAAGTTCACAGCAGTTAACCTGCAGTTAAAATAATGAACATGAATTCCTAATGTTTCAACCTGCAGGTTTTGGAAGGAGGGAGAGCCCGGCTTCATTTTCTCTTCAGGCTGTGTCATTTGACACTTTGGGTACTCAAATGTTTCTATTCAACACAGTGTGTTGCTAATCTAATCAAATGCAGTACTGAGAGCACTGCTGTGCTATGGATATGTTTTACAATGCAAACATGATTAGCCACACAGAAGTGGGACTTTACATGCCTTCCACTGTCTTGGGAGCAAAAAGTGTATTATCATGACACAAGCCTCTTTAATCAAGTGTGTCCTGTCAACACTTAACAGCACAGCACTCATTTCAGGTTATTCCTTAATCTTTAGAACTGTTTCTCTCCTTTTATCTTCTTTCTTTCTTTATGAATATGAAAGCTTATAGTGGCTAGGGCCCACCGCTCAATGGAAGAACGCATGCTTTGTATGCAAAAGATATCCTATTTGATACCCAGCACTTTATTTTAGTATCAGGTAGCAAGTGATGAAAAATGCCTGTACCAGAGACCCTGGAGAACCGATAGCAGTCGAAATACTGTTTATTTTGACAAATCATCTGGTGTAACATAGCTTCCTGTATCTGACTGATCTTGATAGTTTGCTGCAATAGAGAAATGATTAATAACCTGGCTGTTTGAGGATGAAAAAGTAAAGCAATGTCATATGATGTTACTACACAAAATCTGAAGTTTACATAATCAATGCATTTCCCTCATCATGTGTATTTTATCATATACAGTAAAGCAAGAGACATAATTTAATACCAAGTTAAAATCACATACTAGAACTTAATTTTCCAGATGAAGCTTTGTAACCATGCTCTGGTGACATCTTGTATAGATTACTGCAACTGTCTCTGAAGACTATTTGGAAGCTTCAAGTAGTCCAACGGGCGAGAGACAGATTATTAACTGGAGCAGAGTTCAGGGAATGTACAGTGCCCCTGTTACGTCAGCTGCCAATTTGCTTCCGAGCACAATTCAAAGTGCTGGTCTTAGCCTATAAATCCCTAAATAATTACAGTCCAGCTTATCTGTCCGAACTTATCTCCTTTTATGATCCGGTGCAATTGTTAAGATCATCTGAGGGGGCCCTGCTTTCAGCTGTGATTGGCGGGGATGAGACAGGGCCTTCTCGGTGGTGGCCCTGCAGCTGTGGAACTCCCTTCCCCAGTGACATCAGAACAGCCTCCCCACTCTTAAGCTTCAGGAAAAATCTTAAGACCTGGCTATTCAAGCAAGCCTTTGGGGATTAATATGACCCATAAGTATGATGGAATCTGTACAAGAATGATGATGCAATCAGTTTAATGTTTACAAAGCTCAGTTGCTGCTAGACCTTTGATATGTTTCAATTATTTGAAAGATTATTTATAGTTGATTTGTATATGTTTTTACAATTTTAACAGTGTGTTTTATTGTTATTGTTGTCAGAATCTGGCATTGAATTCTTGCCACAGTTTGTAAGCCACCCTGAATCTGCCCCCCCCCCCCCGGGGGGGGGGGGTAAAAAGGACGCAGTATAACTACAATAAAAATAATAATAAAACTTGCTTCTTGGAAATGGTGTGTCTGAGACATGCTGAGCCCAAATCCACACCCAATCCCATTCTACTTGCTCTGAGAACTTGCCAACATTTCCAACTAGGAACAGGGCACAAGTCCTTTAGAGGGAAATGTTGTTTGAAAAGGAGCAAAACACTAAGTGCTGTGGATTGCTGTGCCAAAAAGGGATACAAAATGCATGGTGTCATGTCAAATGTAACAAATAGCAGTAACAATTCAGCACTTCATCAACAGGGAGCAAGAAGAATGGGAGATAAAGAGCTGGGGCAACTTGGAATGTTTGCAGACTTAAGGGTGAAAATCCAATGTCATGCAAGCGGATCTCAGTTTACACAACAAGGCTTTCCTTTCTTCTTTCCGATGCGGCTCATGCCATCCCATAATCATAACAGGCAGATTTTGAGATTGTGAGGCAGACTGCCAGGAAAGGAGAATTCCCTTGACAAAAGCCATTCTACTGGTAGGAAAGTTAAAGTGGATTACAACCACAAGAAAATCCAATGGAATTTAGAAAGAAAATACTTCTGAGTCAATATCTTTTAGATTAGATTCTAAAATGATAGGGGGGAAAAACCAAACCTCTGCATGTAGTGGACGCCTAATGCCAAAACCTATGATCAGGGTGGATTTATTTTAAATCAATTTGATTTAAATCACTAAGGGAGAAAAGACTGATTAAAGTGTACATATTTCATTTAAATTTTATTCCTTTAAAAATGAATTTTATAAACTAAGTGAATAAAGAAACATGTACATCCAAATGCAAAAAGCTATATAGCCACTGCAAAACACGTACAATCATAAGAAAAGGAAGGAGAAAAAGGAAGAGGAGGAAAACACCAACCTATTAAGACACACTGTTTATATTTAGATAGATCATTGTTCATGCGTCTCATGAACAACTATGGTTAGTAGAAACAGGTTGCTGCAGTAGAGGAGTGAATCTGCTCCAGTTCCAAGATCAAATTTGAAAGTACTATCTGAATTTATTTTGGGAAAGCATTATGGTTCTTTTAATGGTCAAAATAAAAGCCTGGAGGGGACTCATTACCCAGCTAACATACAAGCTGCCCTTGGCTACTGTGCACACCTATCCCTTTTGAACTGTTGAATCATACTGTTTGAAAGCCAAAACATAGGTTTCTATTTAATTTGCTCTTTATCCCTACAAGGATATTAAGCATGACCATTTCCCTTAAAAAAATACCATGGCTGGAATCCAAAGCCCATGTATTTAGAAGCAAGTCCCATTAAACAAAAATTGGAATACCATCTAACTACTTATGAGGAGATCACATTAAGTAGCAAAAACCCTAAAAATCAATAGAAGACAGGTAAAAGACAACATTGTATTTTTAGGTTTCTATGCTGTTTTGTTACTTTGCCATTAAGACAGCTTCACACTTTGACGTTCTTCCAATGAGAGACCTCTATAAGCCCCAGTCATCAATAGCTTTACTCAGGTATACGAAATTATTGGTAGACAAAATCATAAATATTCAGCATTTCAAAACTGAAAATATGGCAGATTTCAGGTAGCCATGTAAGCTGCCATGAGTCCTTTCAGGAAGATGGAGGTGGGATACAAAAATAAAGTTGTTGTTATGATATACACAACACATTACTGTATATCATTTGTAATACAATCAGCTTTCCATATACACATATTCTGTTTCCATGGGCTAAACCATCCACAGCTTGAAAATATTCCACACACTCAAAAACTTCCAAAAAGCAAACCTTGATTTTGCCATTTTATAAAAGGAGTCCCATTTTACTACACTACTGTTTATAATAGGACTTGAGCATCCACCGATTTTGGGATCCATGGGGGCTACCAAAGCTGAACCGCAACAGATACTAAGGGATCTCTTAACTGTAGAACTTAAGGTAGTTTCTTTTGTTATGCTGCCATTAAGAAAAAATATCAAGCTGCAGCTTTGTCTTCTCCCCTATACAAATTATATGCAAATAAATACATATATCTCAATACGCAAATTTTTGAAAAATGCACACAAACACACTTGAATTAATAAGGAAAAGACATACAAAGATATATATATATAGAGAGAGAGAGAGAGAGTGCACATACAGTAGGAAACATATATACCCAAATATGCATAAATCTCATTGTTAAGTGAGGAAAACTCACAAATTTTTGCAACCAAATATAAAACAATGCTCAGAAGAAAAGGTAGTCAGGAGGTAGAGAAATGCACTGAAAGCCACACAATAATTTTTGATGTTCTTACTTCAGGTTTTAATGAATTAAAACTGAAGGACTTGATTCATTTCTATAAAATCGGTGGTTTTTTTTTAGAATTACATTTGTTTAAAAGAGAATAGATGTGCCACTTTCTGTCCTACCCTCAGAGAAGGTATACCACTATGTCTGAATAATTCAGCTCCAATCAATTTGTCTTCCAGTACTTCAGAAAAGTTTGTTTCTTTATTCATTCCTGAAGTCACAGAAAGTACTGGAGGCAAAATATTCTAAGATACCTTCATTTCTCTGGCTGGTTACCATGAAACCGTGACCTGTGACTCTCAAAGATCTAGGGCTCCTGTGTGATAATGTTGACAACAATCCTTGTCTCCTCATGTTTTGTAATTCTATTTACTTTAATTCTTGGGGGATGGATGCTAAGAAGAGATGGTTTCCATAACAGGTAACGTAATTCTTTAATAACATGGTATTAATGCTTTATAGACACAGGGCAGTTCGACAATGACAAATGATGTGGCTGGAACAGACTTACAGGAGACCTCCTAGCCATTGCATGTACCCTGTGCTAACATCTCAAGAGGTGTCTGCGTGAGCAGGAAGAAGGTTGCCCAACCTGTGCCTAATCTGTTCCCTTTCCCTGATCTGGTGAGTCCAGGGAAATGCAGATGGCAGCAGTGGCTCATGAAGACAGTGGACTGGCTTGCATCAGATCCAATCATGCTGTCTATGGATGCTTCTATACTTGCCTGTAATCCAGAGTACAAAGAGGGTTTAAAAACCCGTTACCTTCTGGAGAGTGTCCACCTCACTCAATTGCCCCAGAGCAATCCTTCCAGGGCATCCACATTAATCTGGAATGAGCTAATCGGTGGGACATCCGACTGGGGTTTTCCACTGTTCCTCATCCTCCAATGTAGGTGCACTGCAATGTGCATGTGGAGTGCAAACATTTTACATTTTTAAAAAAGTTTCATGTTTTAAAATGCAGTTATCCACTGGTGCTATCTACACCAGTGCACCACATGGAAATCTCAGGAAGTCTCACGTTTTGCACATGCCTAGGATATAATGGGCTCTATTTTCATGCATTTTTCAGCTGAAACCAAACTTTCGCTGGACTTTTTAAAATACAGATTTTCCCTGTTTAATATGGATCTGCCTGGATTATGGGCTTGTGTTGTTTCACTACCCACCCTCATAATCCACTTCAATGTGGTTTATAAAGCCTGTGTAGATGTGGCCTAAGCTGTGCCCAAACCATGGAGGCAGGTCCAGAGTATGGGCCAAACTTCAAAAGACTTTCCTTAATGTAGGGCTAAACTTATTTTATCTGATCTACTCTGCATAAGGACCAAAAGTCCCTGGACATAATGAAGACATTCAAGAGTAACTTCACCGAGTATGCTGGCTACTCAGCCTGTGTAAATAAGTCCTAAGATAACAAAGCTTTTAAGTGAGATGGTCAATAAGATGACTGTGTTTGAGTGAATGCAGTATAACTACATTCAAGACCTCATCACATGGATGAAGTCCAGAGCCGTGATTCACCAACCTCCACGGTGAATCATGGTGGCAACGGAGTGGCAGCAGGACAACCTGGGGAAGTGTCATCACTGAACCAAGACCCCATTGTTCCTTATGCTGCTGTGCCAGTTTGCCCATGGAGCCCCACTAGAAGTCACTGTACATCATCTGACAGGCTCTATAGGCGAACCTGGGCAGAAGCATCCTAGAAAGTTTTGCCCCATGTGATGAGGCTGTCACACTCTCTCCACCACAGGCTAGGAAGTTAAGTAAAACACCACCTGAAACACTCTCTAGGAAGGAACTTCAATGTAGTATACATTAAAAAAACCCTCAATTCAGATCCATCTCTCAACCTCAATATTTGGGCAATATGTGATCACAACCTACTAATGATCTATGGTAGCTTTCCTAACTCCAAGTCTTCTTTGGAGCTTGGGATAATAAAGTGAAACTATTAATAAGTGCCAAAACCTGAAGAAAGGGGAACATACTAAAGGAAATGTTTCAATTTTAAAGGCATGGGGGGGGGGGAGATTTCTTTATAAAACCAACAATGAGTAAATCCAAGACAATTGTGTTTTCTCTCAGATAACGGGTGAAGAATTCCTTCCCAATTTACGAGGTCATTATTAGATTTTCAAGCAGCAGAGGAAGGCTGACATTTCTGATCAGCTTTGCTGCTGCTATTTGCAACTTTGTGAACTGTGAAAACAGCCAGAAAAATATTCTATCAGCTTATTTTGTTGAGACTTTGGTCAGAAGAAACTGATATGATCTGAAGGAGGAGTATAGTGCTTCTCCTTTCTCGAAAGCCCCAAAAGAGCTGAACAGAGGGGAAAGCGTACACAACGTATTTTCTCCCCGTCTCTCCTCCTCCGCCATACCAGCATACATTATTTATATCAAATACAAACCTAAGCTTTAAGGCAATAAACCGGACTGCTGTTTTCAGAACAAAGAACACAGCTAGAGATATTATATATCCTCTCAGGATAATAGGAAGCAGAGAGAAGACCACAATAAACGGGTCAAGGACATCTTGTGTTAATCCATTATTTTAAATTTAGAGGCAGGCTGCAGATACTTGCTACAGTATTTATAAGCCTGTATGTGTTTTTAAAAACGTAAATGGAGGGAAACAGACTTTGAAAGGATTGACAAACACGTAAAAGTAGACTCTAATGTACTAATGACCCATCACAGACAACTGTGCTGAGAAGAGATAGAATCAAGTTAAAGAAATGTTTGTGAAGAAGTGAAAGCTGTAATTTTAAGTTTGAAATGCATGTTTCATAGTTTGATATTGGTTCCAAGGTTCAATCAGATTTGTGAGTATGTGAATGTGCACAAGTGTGCAATATATACATATTATATAGATACATATGTTTATACATGTACAGAGAGGGAGAAATGTTATTTTAAAGTTCAGGGAAATATAAAATAGAATGAGTAATATGGTATTCCCTCACTTATCGTGGGGGTTCCATTCCAGAAGGCCCCCCCTATAAGTGAAAGTCCACAAAATAAGGACGCTCCGCCCACTCGGCAGTGGCCTCCTCCTCCTCACCACCTCCACTGCTCCTGGCCTCGGAGGCCCCTTGGGTACTGTTGATGGCACTGTTAGGCTGGGTTGAGGCTTCAGAGCAGCCTGCCAGCACCATCAATGGTGCCCAAGGGGCCTCCAAAGCCAGCAGGATCACAGGTGGCAAGGAGAAGGAGGCCTGGCTCCCCCTTCCCTCCCCCTCTTCCTTCATCCCCCCCTGTGTAGGCAAATGGACAAAGTCTAATCCATACAAAAATTAGGGATACCAGGTATTAGGCTTTTCAGTTCAACAATAAGAATGTGATGAATTCTGAATAGGTAGGGTTTTTTATCGTGTTGGGAGCGAATTGGAGTCACTTCTAGTATGAGATAATTGGCCATCTACAAGAACATTGCCCAGGGGATGCCCAGATGTGTTACCAGCCTCCCTTCTCTCATGTCCCCGCGTGGGAAGCTGGGGCTGACAGATGGGAGCTCACCCCATCTTGTGGATTTGAACTGCCAACCTTCAGGTCTTCAGGTCAACAGTTCAGCCAGGACAAGGGTTTAACCCACTGCACTACCGTGGCTCTCCAATAGATAGTGTGATACAGTGGATTAAGTTCTGGAACACAAAACTTGGAGACCAGGGTTCGAATCTCCGCTCAGGCACGGAGACTTACTAGGTGACCCTAGGCAAGTCACAAACTCTCATTCAAGCTGCTCCAAGTCCCCTCGGGAGTAGGGGCATGATATAAATAAAGTTTAACTAATTAATTATCCTCAGAGGAAGGCAATAGTAAGTCCTCCCACAGACCTTCATTCTGACACCACCATCTCCTGTATTAGTTTTAACATCTTTGGTTGGATCTACAGCTGGATCAGACTTGGGTTACATCTACACTCATCAAACTTGGGCTGGATCTGAACTGCCATATAATGCAGTTCCAAACACATTATATGACAGTGTAGATCTAATCCAAGTCTGATGAATGAGCCACTGAAATTTCAAAAACTTGCATAGTGTATTTCATGCTTTGGAGTGGGCCAAATGGGATATATCACTGCTTTTGGATTTTGTGGTACTCTGAATATATATTTTTATTTGTTCATCCTAGTGATGATCAAAATAGTATAGGTGGTTTTCAAGATAAGAACCAATGGGACATATGGTCACTGTCTGGCCTTTGGTGATCTCATACTGATATATATCTAGGTACAAAACACAACCTAAAACATTTTCACAGGGTAGCATACCTGCTGACTCACTTTAGCATTCTACTTTCCAAGAGCCATGCTTTTCTAAAGGCTGTGTCCTGTCCACTGGTCATACAATTCCACACTTATTTTTATTACCACACATATGGGAGGAAGTGATGTTTAATTTTAGAAAAGGGTCAGATATTTCTATTTCATAATTTTTTCTTACATATTCTTATTTTTCCAGTACTGAATAATGTTGTCTTTTATTAAAATTCCATTTAATTGTTAATAATAATAATAATTATTATTATTATTATTATTATTTATTTATTTGATCAGTCATATGACCATTTCAAAATAGTACACGAGTAAAAAACAAGGCAACAAGGTGATAAGTCAGAATCTTATTTTCCTGGTTCTTCTTTCAGGAAATCTGCTCTTTTCTTAATAGCTTTCAGAATAAAAAGGCTTACTCTGATGATGCTGGATCTTTCCTGCCCTTGCAAAAGGGATGTCAGAATATCATTTCTGTTGAGGGACCTGCAGTTGGATAATATTGGATGTAAATATCTGTCTCGCAGTTCAGTGTATGCTGGACAGTCAATTAAGAAATGTTCAAAGTCTTCCACTGTTTGTTCTCCCCAGACACAGAATCTCTCACTTCTTGGGATGTTACAGTAACGCCCGGTTTGCACCATAGTACCGAGTTGTTCAAACCTAGCCCTAGTATATATTCTTCTTAAGGATAGAGGAAGTGGAATAGTTAGGTAGTGCTCTAAATGAATATTCCTTTTGTGGGAAGCTAAAAACCTTGTGGCTGAAGACCTACCTATGCTCTCTAGGTCCAGCTATGCATAGACATCCCTAATGCGCCGCTTGAGCACTTGCCCTGCCCCCGGACCCAGAACACCCATATATATTCTTATTTTTCCAGTACTGAATAATGTTGTCTTTTATTAACATTCCATTTAATTGTTAAAATCAGTAATGACAGCATAGTTCAGACACATAATAAACTGCCAAGGCTGGGAGTGACAGACAGCAATCCAGGCCAATCTTTAAAAATAAACAAAGATAAATATGTATTAACATGATTTACATACCAAGGACCAAAAAAAAAAAGGAATTTTCAGCAGATTATTTAAATATATATACTGGAAGATACTGTGTTTTAAGGATATTTTCAAGTTTTAGTCTGTGTGCATGCTATCAGGGGCTCCTTCACATTACAATAATCAGAAAGCCACGCTATCTGCAATCATAACCCAGATCATTCTGGTAGTCATTGCATGTAATTCCAATCCATCTATTGCACTATGGTTCTTGTCCAGTTCCTGCCATGTATAAAATAATGAGCTACAGGTTTGTTGTATTCCAGTATTAAACTATTAGGGCTACTAGTTAGTAATTTAAATAACACTCCTGCACCACTAACTTACAAAGGGTTATTTGTCCCTTACCAGAAGGAGGACTGATGTACTTGTTTCAAGCCCATGAATTTCAAAGGTTGAATAAACCCAATGATGTTACCAAGTCACACATCCCTCCTCCAAATCTATTCAAGGTGTTCAAGAATGCTTTTGAAAACACAGTCGTATCAGCTCTCAGAGTACAAAGGCTGAGCCTCCATGGATTAACAGAAAATACGTACAGCTTTATAGCTGCCTATGCTTAGTTCTCTTTTGTGTTCTCGGCACTCACAGATTATGAATTGCTTTCTTTTGTTTATGCTGTAGCATTATTAGGAAGCTCATGGACTCAAATAAGCATCTTTCGGTGATTCTGTGTCTCTCGGCCACCAAAGCAAGACAGCAGGACCCCATAAACTGTCTTAGCACAAGACATAATTCACTTTAGTTAGCCACTAGAGGGGGCATGGTTACACATATACTAGGCTATAACATACTATCTCTTTCTGTTTAAGCTTAATAGGTTGTGGTCTCCGGTTATGGCTTTTGAATGGGCAAAACTTCAGTATGTACAAAGGCTTCTTACTGATACAGCCGGAGCTAAGTAAAGGCAAGACTGGGCACTAGTTTTCCCCAGACAGAAATAATGAGCATTATGCTATGTCTCAAAAGGAATGCCACTGATTTTCCACTGGATCTGATTTTCCACTTTCTTCCAAAAAAAAGTCCATAGTCTCCAATATCTCCAGAGAGCAATAACTGCTTTTTGTTTTGTAAAATGAAAAATAAAAGGTGAGACAAGTACGCACAGAAAAATACACACCAATTGATTCTATTTATAGAGATGGCCATATTTCTCTTTTGAAAGAAAGCTATCTCACACATTCAATTTACAGTTCAATACACTGTTAAACCACACTACCAGTTTGGGGCGATTATAGAGTATTTTACCGCAACCATCAATGACAGCAACGCTACCACTGTTACCACACAAGCATGACAACATTACCCGAATATGTGAAACTGCTATCAAAGCTCATTCAATGTGCAGGCAGAAACTTTTAAAAGTGGGTAATTTACGCACACGGTGTGACTATATTAAGGATTTTTCTGCACAGAGTAAAACTGCCTCTAAACAATTTGGATCAAAAGCTAAAAGTTTAGCGATTGCAGCCAGGCATCAGTATTTCTTCCAAGCTCAAAAGTCAGTTACGATGTTTCTTTCACATGTAGCTGGAGAGTGCATTGTAGGACAACAGTCATTTAAATGAATATGCTTCATTGCCTTTCTTTCCACATTATGTTCTTGGTGCTTTTTAAATTATTAATCAGTTTTTCAGGAAGTGTGTCCATTTATAGGTTTTTAAGCAGACAACTCCTCTCATGTTAACAGAAGATTGCTACGTATGTCACTGTGATGCAGACTCAAAGACTTCTAACACTACAAATAATGTGTAGACTTTTTTAAAAGAAAAAATATGATATAGTTTACCATACAATCAGCAACAAACATTACAACAGAATGAATACAATTGTAGTAATAAAAAAATCACATAATTTATTGGAAAATTCATCTGGAGAAGTGGTTCCCAACCTTTTTATGACCAGGGACCACTTTACTTGGGACCACTCTCCAACA
The DNA here is from genome assembly GCF_037176765.1 of Anolis sagrei. Taxonomy (NCBI): domain Eukaryota; kingdom Metazoa; phylum Chordata; class Lepidosauria; order Squamata; family Anolidae; genus Anolis; species Anolis sagrei. The sequence goes on along the minus strand of NC_090021.1, from coordinate 138,661,921 downwards.
TTATTACCAAAAGGGTTACGAATTAATTTTTGGTCAACTTTAGATTTAGTTTGGTTATTTGGAGTGCTGATTCAGAAAATTGCATTAGATAGACCACATCAGCTCTAATTTCTGATACAGAACATATGCCATCCAGTAGTCACCATCTGCTCGCCCAAAGAAAACCATATTTAATAATGCAATTTTTTGAATCAGCACCCCAAATAACCCCCAGGAACAGGCCAAAAAACGAAGACACCAAGGTACTTGGTAAGTACTCAGCAATAATAGTCACACTGACCCATGGATAAGTCGACCCAATTTTGAGAAGTTGTACATTCAAAAAATCATGTTTTTTTCTTCATGCTTTAAACATATGCTGTTGTGATATACAACATGCCTACAGCTCCATCAAATTTATTCCATGTCTCCTTTCTTTCCTTTGAAAAGTTTGATTCAAGGTATGCAGTTTTCGTACTCTTCACTTAAAAAAAAAAAAACACCTCCAAGATGGCTCAGGGTGTGAGATGCCAATATTGGTAAACTTACTAATATTTATTGAACTTTCTAATGAAAACATTGTATTGCTTTTGCAAACAAGTATCTAAGATCACTAATATTTTATACTTCTTTGGAGTTTTTTCCCATGTCAGGAGCAACTTGAGAAACTGCCAATTGTTTCTGGTGTGAGAGAACTGGCCATCTGCAAGGACGTTGCCCAGGGGATGCCCAGATGTTTTTACAATCCTGTGGGAGGCTGGAACTGACAGATGGGAGCTCACTCCACTCCCCTGATTTGAACCGCCAACCTTTCGGTCAGCAGTCCTGCTGGCACAAGGGCTTAACCCAATGTACCACTGGTGAGATGTTTGCGAGTTCTTTGGTGAGATGTTGGCAAAAATAATTAGTCACAATATAGAAAGAACACAGAATGGGATAAGAGAAAAGGTTTTCTTATGATCAAAACTTAGAAATAGGAAACAGACAACAGGAATGAATGGGTGTTTGTTCCAATTTGGGAACGTAAATGCTAATCTCTTGGGAAACTATTGTGAAATGTGTACGTTTACTCGTTAAATAAACAATCTGGAACAAAAGAGAAAATAAGCTAACCACATTTATAGATAAAACAAAGTAGTCAATATACTAGCAGACAGACTGGGAGAACAAGCAGCCAAAAAACGAAGAATATAAAAATGCATCAATTCATCACAGAAGTAACATATGCATTCTGTAGCTTAACAAATAAACTAACACAACTAGTTTTAATAATTCATGCAATAGACCTTGGACTCAAAAGGAAAAGCTGTGGAAATGAATCCGGGGTACTGTTGTGATTAGCATACAGATACGTTTATGACAGAAGAATAATTAAATTAATATAAAAGCAAAATCATTAGACCATTATTCATTTTTTTTCAAAAAAAATTAGAATACTGAGTGTGGTTGAAGTGAATCACTGCCTGACCTTGTAGACACCAACTGCTAGATGTCTGAGACAGTAAGTGATCAGAAAAAAATATTGCTTTTTAAAAGGGGCTTTTTAGTTGAGGGGGGAGAAACAGAGCCAATATATGATCAGACAAGTGAATTCTTAAGATTTTAGTTTCTTGACACAGAGGTTCAACTAAGCAATAAATACGCTTCTTCCCAATGCCCTTACACTGCAAAGAACTATTTTTAAATAAGTACAATGTGCCTGAAGCATCTTCATAGCCCCTGGAGTCAGCTGAAGCCACTCCACAGCAAAGGGTGTTATTGGTTTATTCCTTTTGGAGATAATTTATAGTCTCTCAATTATTAAAGAGAAAATCTCTGGAGGATAGAAATCATCAAGATTTCCAGATATTAAGAAGCTAATCAACCCGACACTTTCATCAACATATTGATTGTCCCCAGGAGGAAATGAAGGAGGCATAAAGCTGTATGATGATTTCCAGAAAAGAGGACCATGCTCAAGCCTCATTGGATAACTTCACTAACAAATGTTTTCCTTCTGCAGATTAAAATTAAGTGCTGTCACTCAATTTGAAGCTCCATTTCAGAATGTCACAAGCAATCAACTTTATTTGAAATTAATTATTTTTAGGTGGAAAAAAATCTGGTAAGGAAGCTGCATAATATGAAAAAAGGGGTTTCTTTAGAATTGTTTTAAAATAACACAAAGTGGTCTGGTTTAAGCAGATTGTAAAAAGAATGTTGTAGTCCATTATTTATATAACACACTGAACTATGGGATAGTGATAAGCAGTTGTTTATTTAAGATACATCTGTAAAAGCAGCCCAGAAGAAGTGACACAGTAAGTCTATCTTAGTAAAGACTACTTCAGACTGATGCTGTCTCTATAGCACTTAACATTATTTTAAGGCACTATTTTTCCCAGTAGCAGCCTGCCATAATGTGTTTTGCAAAAAACCTATCACACATTAATAGAATTATTGCTGTGTACTGTCTTCACTTCCAATCTATATGGTTGCAATCATCATGGTAACACATGGGAAAACCTGGTCTTTTTCTCTCTTCTAAAACATAGCTACCACAACCGAGCCTAAGGTGGCCATGCTAAGGAAAGACCGCACACTGCACTTGCCCTATAATCCTACATACCTCCTGTCACATCAGCAGTTTTAATCCTGTACCCATTACTCTGGCCTGGCCTAGTTTTATTGTGTCTTAGTGTATTGTTTATTGCTTGTTGTTTATATTGCTTTAATTGTTTTTAATTTGCTTTAGGTTTTGTATTGTTATATTGTGTGTTGAGGCCTTGGCCTTTGTAAGCCGCATCGAGTCCTTCGGGAGATGCTAGCGGGGTACAAATAAAGTTTAATAATAATAATAATAATAATAATAATAATAATAATAATAATTTACAATAACGGGCTATTTCTTAGCCATAACCAATCCTGATTCCACTGAATCCACTACTTTTTAAGCATGACCAAATATAGATCCAACCTGTTAGATTAGTTTTCAGTGGAGGTTTACTTTGACATTTTCAGAATTAGACTGCAACATCACCTGAAAATCCTGCCATTCTAGGTATTAGGGCACCAAACATTTGTCAGCATAGAAATGGAAGTTTTCAAAAATTGCAACAGTCTTGCTCATAAACGGATCCACTGCATGACTGTGGTAACTATCTAAAGAGAGAAGAACTATAGGCATTCTGCATGTGTTCATCACTACTGATCATTGGAAGATCATGCTAGGGAAGTAAGAGGGGAAAGGGAAGGCTCTGTCCTTCCATAAAGATGTATAGTTTTGGTCTCAAAGAAATTGATGCAAGGATCATAAAGCATCAGCTCTTTCTGAACGTATCTACAATGACCATTCAGGCTAATTCATGTTACACAGGACAAGGCAACCTTAATGCAGTGTTGATCTTTATTACCCATGCACACAGCCCTTATTGGCATACAACAACAAAATTGACATATAGCACTGAAAAAGAATGCATCAGAGTTGTTCAGAAGATATGAAATTTTATAACACCCTTGCCATTGAGAACACTGTGAAAAAATTGAATTCCTGCATTTCACCCGTATATTATCATATTTGGGTCAAACAAACAAAGAATGATGAAGTGTTTCAACAGAGACCAAGTCACAAGAACAAACCCTTTTGGAACATTCCACTTTTTTATATCTCCTATCCAAAAGAGCTCATGGCAACACATTACATCTCGTAGTCGCCAGAGCTCTCCTCTCGGTGGGATTACTCAAAATGAGAAGATAAACTACCATGACTCCACACTTGCATGGAATTAATGATGTGGTAGGGGAACAAGTTATCTTTGCTGCAAGAGTCAGATTATGAAAGTCAAGATCCAAAATTCTGCTCTTGACTGACTCACAAGCTTCTACATTTGTGAGTATTAAGAGTGCCAGCTGCTTTGATCTTTCTGAGAACCAAAGAAAAGTATTCTCTTTATTACCCAAAGTTGGGGGGAGGAGCTGAATCCTACCCTAGGATTTGGGCTTTCCCCCAACTTAGGGGCAGTGAAGAATGCAATTGTCCTGATTGCCATCCTGTGTTTCCTAAGCTTAAATGACCCAGAAACGCAGGATGGCCATCTTCTCCAGCCCCTCATGTCAGAGCAGTCTCTGGCTGCAACACGGCACCTACCGTTTCCCCATCACTCAACCTGACATCAGCCCTGGCAATTGTATGGAAGAGAGAAGCGGGGATTTCCTCCTCTCCCTTCTCCTTCCTTGGGGTCAATGTGAGAGTGGAAGATGAGGAATAGGTAGGAGCCACATTAACAGAGGCCTTCCAGCAGTGCTGAATATTTTGAGGTGGTCTCCATCCCACCTCCATAGCAGTTGAGGACAATCCTGTATGGACCTCTGTTGAGCCCAATCTGGTGTCTGGCGTGATGGACTGGGCCCAAATAATGGATCTGTATAGATGAGGCCTCTGTGTCTTATCCAGAAACACCTAAAGACAACAATGTCCTACAGCTCCCATCTTTATAGGCTACTCCCAGCTGTGCCTTAAAAGGATCCCTTGATGGTTTGTAAGGTCATCTTCTTTTTACGTAGAAAAATTCTTCCTTTGCCTGCACTAAAGCAAGTCACTAGGACTCTGTAGGATTTTCTCCACAAGATATATACATTTCTTTATTATGCAAGATGTATAACAATCTGAAATTACCTTTATTAGAAAGTCTACTAAAGGATGAGAACATGGTCCACTATACTATTTTGCTGAAATGAATCTCAAAATGAAATGAATCTGAAAGTTACTCCTTTATCACAGGAATGTTCCTTGGGACATTTGATTTTTTTTTCTATTTGAATACCGCATCCTCGCATCATTTATCTTTAGACATAGCCAACTCTAATAGCAGTAAGTTATGCATTTCTTGGACAAGAAAACAGTTCCCAAGTTTTGTTGGGATGCTGAAATTAGTTGCACAATTCTTTTGATCCTAGGACACGTGTATTGCAAAGAACAGAACAGAACAACACAAACAAAGGAAAGAAGATTTTAAGTGTTTTCAAAGTTAAGCAAACTCATATTCTCTACCAGTTTATCCCTCAAATAGCAAGTCAACCTTCATGAATACAATAATTAAATAAGTTATTTCTTTCTTCTCAAATCAAAAAATTGAAACAGAACTCCCTTTTAAGTCTTTATTTTCTTACTGTTCCAATATGCCTGTCTTTACATAACTGGAAAAATTCCACAATTTAAAAAGCGGCTTACGGTTTTAATAGCTGGTCTTTTTTATTAGGTTTCTTGCATATGCTTTCGGTGCATGCGTTCCAGACATTCCATTGCCTTGCTTACTAACGACTATTCCCACTGTGTTCAACTCCCAAATGGGTCTTTTTCCCCTTTCTCCACACATTCCATGAATTTAAGCACCAAATTAAGCATCATGGGCAAAGTGTAAGCACCAACCAAAGACTGATCAGAAATTTTTAAAACAGACCTGCACTAGCAAACGTTCAAGGTAAAAGTAGGTGATTTAGCTATCTTTTTGCTTCCTATCATTCGTAATTTTTAATTTTAGTGTTGTGATTCTATGTATATATTTTACAGATGGTGTTGGCCATCCTTGGTTCCTATATAAAAAGATGGAGAGACACAGTGGGTAATAAAACAAAATGCAATGTTCTGTGCAACATGCATTTCTTGAACAATAGCAACAATAATAATGTCACAATATCAAAAAAGTAGAAATTCGAACTGATAGAAAGTGTACTATATAATGGCTAAATGCTACATAACCATGGGTAGCCATGAGCTCTTGACAACATAAACAAAAGTGAGAGATTATAGCGCTCAAGTTCAACAACACATGGAAGGTTACAATTATTCAATCCACCTTGGACACTGCACAATCCCATTAACATTATTGAAAAGTTTTCAAATGCCATGTCTACAAGAGTAAAAAAAAAAAGTATTCACCTCAAAGCTGGTGTGACAGCCAACCCGAGCGCAGCTATTTCCAGCAAATATTCAGAGAGTTTAATTCCTAAACTGATATTGGGCCAGAGTAAGCAGAGTGAGGGATACGGCAGTGTTTGAAGGAAACTCCAGAGTGGCCATGGGACTATGTGAATAACTGAATTCAGTTGCATCTGGGTTAATCCATTGTCTACATGCACACCACTGCAACCACCCTCCACCCTGAGCTAATCAGGGTGATCTTTACTGCAGTGCCTGGTTAACCATGGAAGTCATAAGCAGTCCTGTTTTGACATGACTTTAGAAGACATTTTTAACGCCTTGCAAGAACCACTCTATTTGGACTACTTGGCTACATAAAATCTACTTTGCATTCACGAGGCCTCATAGTGCATAATGCTATCCAGATAATTTCAGGTTACAACTTCAGTGCAGAAGAATGTCACCAGTGGCCACTACCAAAGAAGATGGGATAAGTTAGATACTGGTGTACTTTGTCTTCAGTAGTTATCACCTGTGGCCTCTTCTCAAAAGTAAGGCCACATCTACACTGCCCTATAATGTAATTTGAACTGCATTATATGGTCAGTGTGGACTTATATAATGCAGACGGAATTGCACTGAACTGGATTACATGAGTCTACGCTACCATATAATCCAATTCAACCTGTATTATAATGGCAGTGTAGATGGGGCCTAAAGCTGGATCCACAATGCCATATAAAACTCATATTATCTGCTTTGAGCTGGATGATATGGCAGTATAGACTCATATAATCCAATTCAAAGCAGATAATGTGGATTATCTGCTTTGATCATTGGGATGATATGGCAGTGTAGATCCAGTTAGAGTGACTGACAGTTAGGATCATATGAATGCACAATTGCCTCACTAGTTGAAACTAGAACCCTACACAGAACTACATTTTGGTTTTAACAGGAACCAAACAGCTAATTCGAATGAGTTCATGTGAAGTTGATAGCTATCCCACTTTTGTCCTCACCATCTACTACTCAAAAGTATGAAACATCTATAGAATGGATTTTTTTCATGTCGGGAGCAACTTGAGAAACTGCAAGTCACTTCTGGTGTGAGAGAATTAGCCATCTGCAAAGACGTTGCCCAGGGGACGCCCGGATGTTTAACGATTTACTATCCTTGTGGGAGGCTTCTCTCGTATCCCTGCATGGGGATCTGTAGTTGACAGAGGGAGCTCAACCCGCTCTCCCTGGATTTGAACCACTGATCTGTCAGTCATCAGTCCTGCCAGTACAAGGGTTTAACCCATTGTGCCACGGGGAGCAATAGAATGGTAATAGGCTTCTTGTCTGTTAGGGTAAAACCGTTCTTAACAGATAGCAGTGGCTTCCAGTTTTGGTTCTCCTGGTTTTTTGGAATTCAATTCTCAGAATCCTTTATCACTAGTAATGCTGTGTGTGGATTTTGGCAGGTGAACTATAAAACATACAAAGGACCAATGGTTCAGAATGAATGGCATATATATGTATTTTAAAAGCTAAAGTAATCACCACAGAATGTAACATATATTTCCGAAGCCGAATATAATGACAATTATGGGGAGCAACGAAACCATAAGTCCATTTGCCATAAGGCAAATGAATGGATTATAAGACAGAATCTTGGCATGCAACACTTTCTCACTTTTGCTCTATAATAAGAAATGTACACCTATTAAAGATTGTGCTGAAACATTATTCAATGCCATGGCATCAAACCACACAGGGGCAAGACAAGGGAATCCCTAATGAATAAGGGGGTGGAGAGTTCAATATACGAGTTTAAAGTAAAACAGGTTCTATTTTATCAGGGAATATTGCTGAGTATGATCAGAGTTACAGAACACAATCACCGTTCCAATAGCTTCTATGCCGTCAAGAAAAAAAAATCCATCTAGCAGCACTTTGCTACTCAGGAAACAGGTTCAATGGGATGTAAAGTTAAGCACTTTGGTCCCTTGAGATTGAATCTGAGAGAATTATTCACACATTCTATTTCACCTAACTGCTATAATGTGGATAATTTAGGCTCCACCACATTAAAGAGCACTGTATAGTTAACTGTGAATTGATCCAATTTAGTGATTTTCTTAAGCAGCTTGGCTGAACTTACCAAAATACATTTATGATTATTAATTTTACCCAGTAACAGATACTTGGTATATTTGCATATTTTTATATAATCATTCTTTAGATTTCATCTTTGCATTATGAGAGATGGGTATTATTATTATTATTATTATTATTATTATTATTATTATTATGTACAGTATTTATATTCCACCCTTCTCACCCCACAGGGGACTCAGGGTGGATTACAATGTACATATACATGGCAAACATTCAATGCCATAGACACACAACATATATAGACAGACACAGAGGCAATTTAACATTCCAACTTTTCATGAGGGTATTCTGGCCACCAGGGGAGCTGTTGCTTCACCATCCATTTGTGACACTGATGAAGTACTTCCTTATTCTTTGCAGGCTTGCTAGAGATTTTTATTGCATCGTACATTAGTTAACTTAGCCTCTCCGCGTAGGCGGTACCTAAATTTCCTACTTGACAGATGTAACTGTCTTTCGGGCTGCAAAGGTCGACAGCAAGCTACACAAATTGGTCAGACACTCACTCCAATCCGGGCTGGCTTCGAATTCATGACCTTTTGGTCAGTAGTGATCTTAATACTAACCAAGACTGGTTAGTTCCCTTAATATTAACCAGTACTGGTGTACAAGCAAGGATTTTTTATTTCGTGTCAGGAGCAACTTGAGAAACTGCAAGTCACTTCTGGTGTGATAAAACTGGCCATTTGCAAGGACGTTGCACAGGGGATGCCTGGATGTTTTGATGTTTTACCATCCTTGTGGAAGGCTTCTCTAATACCCCTGCATGGGAAGCTGGAACTGACAGAGGGAACTCATCCGTGCTTTTCCCGGATTCAAACCTCTAACCTGTTGGTCTTCAGCCCTGCCGGCACAAGGTTTTAACCCAGTGATTCTCAACCTGTGGGTCCCCAGATGTTTTAGCCTTCAACTTCCAGAAATCCTAACAGCTGGTAAACTGGCTGGAATTTCTGGGAATTGTAGGCCAAAACACCTGGGGACCCACAGGTTGAGAACCACTGGTTTAACCAATTGCGCCACCAGGGGCTCCTACAAGCAAGGATGCAACACTAGTAATCTAGGTGGATTTTTTGTGTGTAAAAATCATCAACAGAATTAGTACACGTTATTTAAAACTCAATAATACTTGAAAGACATGTTCCTTTGACAAAATACATGGCAAGCTGGTCAGGATACAACAAGCCAAACACAGAATGAAATAACAAGTATAGAACATCGGGTGTTATGTGTTTTACCCTTGCTTTTAATGTGGGACAGAACTAGGGATGTAAACAATGTTCACCCATGTTCTTGTTCCTGAATGTTAATAGTGTCACAAAAGAGGTCAATTCCTGTGAGCCCTCTTACCCCCCCCCCCCATTTTTTGACTTTTTTGCACGGAAATGCATCTGCACAAATACTTTGGTCTTATGCCTTTTGAAAAACATACAATGGGAATGTTTTTCCTATGCAAACACATTTTTTTCCACATTGGAACAAAGAGCAAAAGTTCTAGTAATCTCATCTAATGAAGGAATAGGTTTTGCTTCTTTAGCTAATGAAGAAAATAAAGATTTCCATCCTTAGGTAAGAGAAATTTAAAATCTCTTCTTGCTTAATCTACTATTCCTAAAATCAGATTAGCTTCTGGTCTTGTTGATTAAATGTGATTTATACAAGTAGTTTTTATTGTTCAGATAAATGGGAAATTGGTTTAGAATAAGAGCCAGCAATGGATCTGTTTCATGACCTGTTTAACAAAAGGAAGACGACAAGAAGTTTTATTTCATTTTATGTCATCCTAAATCCCCCAATATAGTATGGATTTATACATATTGCAATCTTTTTTTTTAAACAAAACTCACACTCATATTTGATTGTGGTTTGGTGTTACGGCTGAACCATCTCTTTGATTAATAAGAACACACACTCAATACCTAAAATAACATCAACAGGGGTGGGATTTATTCCCGAGAAAACATTATAAATTTACAATGACTTTGAAATATCCCCAAAGTAATGTAAGCATTTTATGCTGGGTACTGAATAGGAACAGACTAGAAAGTTAGTAGTCGATACTAACTTTCTATTCTGTAGCATGAGACTTCTATTCTGTAGCACGAGAGTATCATGGTTTGTATAAAATGCTGGTCCTGACCTTTAAAACTTTATATGGCCAGGGTCCATTGTATCTTAGAGACTGTCTCTCCTTCTACCATCATCGGAGGTCGCCACAACCATCCCAACGCAATTTGCTCAATATACAGGGACCTAGGGAAGTGCCCTTGGAAAGCACCAGACGCAGGACCTTCTCTATTTTTGCCCCTGCCTTATGGAATTCCTTGCCTCCCTATTTGAGAGCCATGCGTGACTTAGGGCATTTTATCCTAGCACTTAAGACCTGGCTTTTTACTAGAGCATTTGACCCATGTTAATGTTAATATTTGTATGTATGTGTTTTATCCTGTATAATTTCGGCAATGTAAATCGCCTGGAGCATCTCGGATGGAGGACGATTAATAAGTAATTAAAGATGATAATGATGACTTGAACATTTGTATCCACCTAGAATAAAAGCCTAAACATTTATATTTTAGCTCATTAGACAGCAGACAATTATTCTAATAATACTTGAAGATCACAGACCAAAATCTATCAATTTTGTAAGTTTCTCTCTAAATATTTTTATATGCTCTCTTTTCAAAAGATACTATGGAAATCATTAACAACTATTTTCTAGGCTTGTGCATCGATTTGGAGTGGTCAGTTCCCTTCAGCCAATCCAGCTTGTTCGGATGGCCGTAACGGTAAGAGCTCAGCCCTCACATGCCATGACATGCTTCCTGAACATCGTTCCTTAAAGGAAGAAAGAAAGGATCCCAGGAAGGATGCTTCTTTAACCACATTCTTCAAACCCAGGCTCCCTTGAAAGGAAGAAAGAAAGGGGTCCCAGGAAGAATACTTCCTTACCCCTGTTCTTCAAACCTAGACTCCCTTGAAAGGAAAAAAGGAAAGGGTTCCAGGAATGGGGAATTTCGTAAGTTCCCCATTCCCATCAATGGGTCGGATCTTCCCGGATCTTTCGGCTGCCTAGCCAAAAACAGATTTTTCCATTAGTTGATTTTTCAAAAGGTTCCGGAAAACAGATCTAGGTACCCAACGAAATCCAGATACCAAAAATGGACCGCCTTCCAGTCAAATTACACAAGCCTACTATTTTCTTATGAGGTTTAACAAAGTCAACAGTAACACTACAACACTTGTTTTACTTTAGTAACATTTTGTTAATGGGTTTTTATAGTAAGTACAATTGACAGAGTAGGCTAGGTACTTTAATATTATCAAAAATACTTTGAGATTCAACTCCTATCACTGTATTACTAAATGCTGCCCTATTTTCTTTGCTTTTTAAATAATGGTGACTAGTGATAACTTAACCTATTTTCAGAAAATAATTCTTAAGCCATCTAAATTAAAGAATGACCTTTCTGGGTTTTTTTACTGAACTAAATCATAGCTCCAAAATGTAACAACCAATATTTATCTAACATTTCTTTCTCCCAAATTCAGTGTATTCTCATTGAGTATAAGAGGAATATGTATAGCTGTACCTGTAATATACTAATTATCTAAATTTATATTGTTCTCCCAGAACTAAGATTTACTAATGTAAATCTGGTGAATTCCTTCTTAGATACTTAGTACTTAGACAAATTCTTACTTACAGAAATGGAGACTTAATATCTAAGGGAGAGAGAAAATGTCTATACGTAATGTGACAAAATAAGAAACAAAAAAGAATTCTCACTATGCTTGCTTTTCTTTCTGGTTTGGCATTTTGTTTTGGCAGGCAAACGTAATAGCATCTATTTTATTGCTGCCTTTTTAATCAAGGAGAAATAAAATATGAGATAAATGAGATCAAACAACATGAAAAGTAGTCACTGCCTTATTCAGCAACTCAGAAGCAACACTTCAATGCTTCCAATATAATGTTGTGCATCTTACACTTTCCAGACGACGCTCCTGTCTCCACCTCAAATTCCATCATTTTTCCACCTTCACCCCAGCAAAATAATGGTTTAGACAGTCATCAGCTCTAACGTCTTTTTGGGATTGGTTCGCACAAAGATAAGACCGTGAAGCCCTGAATACCAACCAGAAATTTAATCATAAACCTGCATTTTTAAAGGCAGGAAATGTACTAGGAAATAGACCGAGTTTTGAGATTTGATAAATGCTAAGGCCCGCTTTCTAAGATTATCTAACACAATACATAGCACCCAAAGCAACTCCATTTACTTCAATAGATTTGATCCTTGAATGGACAAAGCAGATGTAGAAAGCATTGGAATTATCCTTGGGTTTTTTATCTATTGCAAGACCAGTAATTTCCAAGGACAATTTCTTTTTCAAAATCTCAGACATTGCTCATAGGCCTCGGGAACCTTGCAAGGGGAGGGCAGGCAAGGACTCATTCAAAATTGCAACCTTCTGGGAACAACAATTGTATTTTGAAGATGTTTCTTGAGAAAAGCAGCATAAGACAAATAGCTCAAAATGTACAACTTCCTGTGAATTAATGCAACAAACTTGTTAGTGATGCCCCTATAGTTCAAATACACGAGCCAACCTTACCTCCTTTAGGGCTCATTTAAAGTACTTTAAAATATTTTCCTCAGTTATAATGGCACACATTCTGATGAAGGAAAACTCCAGATAGAAATTTCTGCCAGGGAGTGGAAATACTCTCAGATGGGTTGCTTTTCACACAAAGGCGGTTTTGTTTATTGTTAGCATCTGGAGACTGGTACAGATTTAGGAGAGATCCTCACCTACTACAGTAACGTCTGTCAGGCAATGCAATGTTTTCTTGCATATTTCACTGCCTGCCATGATTCCACCAGATAAAGCAAAGCAGTAGCTGCGGGTTTTGAAGACTGGCATTCCAATCTAGCTGTATTAGAAGCCACTAAGTAAATATTTAGTCTTCAAAAATGAGTGATGTGGTATCTGCCTTCTCTCACACTTGAGAAGATATATAATTGCTTAGAGTGAAGACAGACATAACCATTTAAGTGTGGCAAATGTGGGATGAATATTTATTTGATGCCTTGAAAACAAATATCCTTATAAGACACCCAATGAAGTCTAACCCGCTTTCTGCCATAAAGGATGTAGAATCCAGGACAAATGAAATTCCTATGTTTGGCTACTGAACTCAGAATTACAATGAGTGGCATTAGGACCCTAAAAGGTAAAGGTAAAGGTAGTCCCCTGACATTAAACCCAGTCATGTCTGACTCTGGGGTGTGGTGCTCATCTCAATTTCTAAGCCAAAGAGCCAGCGTTGTCCGTAGACACCTCCAAGGTCATGTGGCTGGCATGACTGCATGGAGTGCCGTTACCTTCCCGCTGGAGCAGTACCTATTGATCTACTCACATTTGCATGTTTTCGAACTGCTAGGTTGGCAGAAGCTAGGGCTGACAGCGGAAGCTCACGCCGCTCCCCGGAATTGAACCTGCAACTTTCGATCAACAAGCTCAGCAGCTCAGTGCTTTAACCCACTGCGCCACCGGGGGCTCCTGGCATTAGGACTCTATATAACCTTTATCAAGTACGAACTAAGCTGTTGTTTGCGTTGTCAAAGGCTTGCATGGCAGGAATCATTGGAGTGTTGTGAGTTTTCGGGCTGTATAGCCATGTTCTAGAAGCATTCCTTTCTGATATTTCACCCACATTTATGGCAGGCATCCTCAGAGGTTGAGAGATCTGTTAGAAACTAGGCAAGTGAGGTTTATATATCTGTGGTATGTCCTGGGTGGGAGAAAGAACTCCTGTCTGTGTGAGGCAAGTGTGAACATTGCTATTGGCCACCTTGATTAGCATTTAATGGCCCTGCAGCTTCAGAGCCTGGCTGCTGTTGTTTGGCAAGGAGCCAGCACTGTCTGGAAGGGAATGCTAAAAACTTTTCAAAGCTCCCATGAGCCATAGCAGTTAAAATGGTGTCAAAGTGCATCGATTCTGCAGTGTAGATGCACCCTTAGTCTTTATGCGCAGTTGAGGAAGACCTGCTTATTAGGGCTGGGCGGTTTCGTTTCGTTAATTCGTAATTCGTTAAAAATTTGTTACTTTTTTTTGATAACGAAGCGATAACGAACCATTCTGGAGCAACTTAAAAACGAAACGAATTTTTAAATTCGTTTCGTAATTGTTTCGGATTCATTATGTATTCGTTTCGTTATCGTTTTGAAGTCGTTTCGTTATTATTTCCACATGTCTGGGGCAAGTTTTATAGTTGTTTTTTGTTTAATTAGTTAAAAAAAATTATAATATCACACCAACAGTCAACAACAGAGGGAGAGGCAAGCTTCAGAAGTTCCCCCTGTCCCATTTGGAGGTTTTTTAGCTTATTTCGCGGTCGCGTCCGCCATTAACGAATCGATTCGTTATTGTTTCGTAATTGTTTCGTTATTGTTTCATAATTTTTTTAACATTTACGAAATTTCGTAAATATCGAACTTTTTAAAAGAAAAATTTTGGAATTCTTTTTAAAATCGAAACACAAAACCCCCCAAAAAACGAATCGATTTTAGAAACAAATTTTTCCGTTGTTACCCAGGCCTACTGCTTATCATATTATGGCCTAATGAAAATTATTTTGTTACGATCTTGAAGGCCTTCACTTTTGAGTGTTCATTATATAACACCAGAGAGGCTCTCAATGCAAAGTGGTTTCACTGCCAGTTATACTTAACGGCAGGTGTTTGCCAAAATATTTTCCTGAATATTTTCCTAGCCTTATGATTTTAGTGAAATGCTCAGTTTTGTAAGCTCTCTCTATATTTTAATTGTAGTTTGTAGTTTTATAAACAACTGGCTCAGGTTTCATTAATCCCCAGTGCAGTGCAAAACTCCAATGGGATAGCCATATGTGATTTTCCAAGCTACCTCTTTCACAATGTTTTGGTCCTAAAGATCTCTCAGAGCCAGGTGCAGAAGAAATAATCAGCACTGTGGAGTCAATCTGTAGGGGAAGAAGTATTTGATCACTTCCTCCTCTGGCAGCAGCATTACCATGCACCATCTGGTCACATGCTGCCTTTCACCACTGACATCATTTTTCTCCTTCTACAGTGAGGTTGTAGATACCTTCGTGTTTGAGCAGAGCAAGCTTCAAACTGCTGGTACTGCAGCCCATTATGCAGCTCATGTGATACTGAAAGCTCCTGGCTTTGGGGATTTATAAAATGTAAAGGGGTACATTTTTAATAAATTAAATAAGCCTACAATCATGCACACAATTCCCTGAGAATAAGCTCCACTCCCCGCTTTCATGCCTGCTTCCTCCGAGCCTCATCCTGCTTTCTGTATGATATGTTCTGCATATAAACTAAACGAACAGGGTGATAAAACGCAGCCATCCCTGACTGCCTTGCCAATAGCAAACCATTCTGCTTTTCCATATTCTGTCCTGGCAATGCCCTTGTGCATTAGGTTAATAAAATGTTGTAACTTGGCTATTTCTTCCCTGTCATTGGACTCCTATTCACAGGTAGGAAGGTCCTCAGATCAGAGGTGCAGTACCTACTTTGTATCCACATTCATTCCCTTGGCATCTCCATATAAGGCTGGAACAATTATCTGAAACCCTGGAGAGCCTCCCTAATCGCTGTTGACAATGCTGTGCTAGATGGACTTAAACAAAGCCAACAGATCCTGTGTGATTAAACTATAATTCTATGTAGGCATAACTTGGAGAAAGTAACAGTGATTTGATTCTGAATAAATACACACAGGGATTGAGCTAAGGAAACCAATTCTCTATTTATCTCAATGGGATTCAAGTCAGGATGAACAACAGTGTCTGGCGCGCTACACCTTCTCCAAAGAACCTGTGTGGAAACACTTTCCTAAAATCAAAAGGGGAAAAACAGCAAAGAAAAGAGTTTAAAAATGAGGTCAATTCCAATAAACTCGTTCCATTTTTAAAGATAAGTATTTAAGGAGTCATCATTGGAATAATTTTCCTCTTGATGCTCTTTTCTATTTTGTAAAAGCTTAAAGGGGGTTTGTAAGCTTTGTAAAAGCTTATGGTCATCATCATGTCCTGATATGTCTTCTCCTGATGTACTCCAGTTATTTTTGTGTGTGTTCAAATTACCCTTAAAGAGCTGATTTTGACAACATTCCAACTTGGCATTTTTCATTCAAGTAAGACTATCAAAAATATTAGCTGAAAACTGTTATCGCTATTTCATGCATTTTATTTTCACATACCTGTTGTCAAACAAGTATTTTTTCCCTTCTTTCTAGACAATGAAATATAGTTCTGTGTCAATTGGGTATGGAAGCATTTTAATAAGTTAGAATGTCAAAGATTTCTTTTTTTTAAAAGGAATAGATTAATCCTTTGTGGAACATTTCTATCTTTTGATGTGCAGTTTAGCTGTGTCTGCTAAGATACAGTATGATGGCATTTGAATTTTATGCATTTGCTGAAATACTAGAGTGATAGGCAGCTTTTATTTCCACTTCTATAGCATGCTGCAATGTTCAACCTGATGCATTTTGTTTGGCCTTCAAATCATATAGCAAGGCATGAAATGATAGGTATATACCTTAAAAATGACCATACTATTATTTTAATTACTCATTATTACATACTCTGACAACAGAATTTATATTGTAATACAAATAATGTTTATTAGAGTGTGCAATGATGAGTCTTTTGCATAGTTCAAAGATATCGAGAGATAATAATAAAACTCCAGCTCAATGTGCTTAAATACCTTATATATCCAATTATAAGTCAACTTCATATATATAGTAAGTCAAGAGCAGGTTTTGGAACCAAAAGTGTGGATTTTGGTATGATCAGAGGATAAGACAAGAGGATTCTACACAGAGGGGAAAGCACTAATGCCACTGATATTTTCTAGCCTAGGCATTCAAATGAGTCTTTTGCCACTCAGAGTAGCGAGTGTTTCTTTTTGTTCATAAAACGTAAGGTACAGTATAAACTCTTGCCAAAAGTAAAAGAAAAAATCAGCACCTTCTCTGAGTAGAGGGGTAGAAGCACTGACCCCATTATTCTTCTGGCATTCCTTTAAAGTATGAAGAGCTGCCACTGCCACTGCCAATTTCCTATTCAGGCATTCAGAAAGGTCAGATGTGGCATCTTGGTGAAGAGAGGGGGTTTGATGCTTCTTTTGATTTTATCAGGATGAGCTATGCTCTCACCTTCTGCCACTCTATTCTGAGAAGGGGTCGGTTCGTTTCCTAAGAAGAGTAAAGGTACAGTATCCACGTGGATAATTGGACCCAAAGTTCTTGGATTTATTTTTGCACTGAAATCTCTAGACTTATCATCAGTGTATTGTGTAATGCTTATCTATTTACTTGACAACCTTTCATGCACTACATCTGATATAGATTTATTTATTTACAACATTTATATCCCGCCCTTCTCACCCTGAAAGGGACTCAGGGCAGCTTACATAACTGGCATCATTCCATGCCCAAACAACAACAATTAAAAGCAATTAAGCAACGATTTAAAACAACATTAAAACAACATATGTAAACATTAGATGACTACTGTGCATAGATCCGAAGCCAGATAGTCAAATAATCATATTCATCAATTCAGGGTCAGTTCCAACTGTGTTGCACAGATAATTATGCTAGGCGAAATGCTAACTCACAAAGCCAAGTTTTCACTTGTTCGCAAAATGACAGGAGGGAAGGGGCCAAAGAAATCCCACTAGGGAGGGACTTCCACAGCAGAGGAGCCACCACTGAGAGGCCTTGGTTCTCGTCTCCACCAGTTGAGCCTGCGAAGGTGATGGGACTGAGAGCAAGGCCTCCCCAGAAGGTCTTAACCTCCATGATGGTTTATAGAGAGAGATGCGTCCGGACAATTTAATGCCTTCAGCATCCTACATTCCACTGTATGTAAACATGATCCCACTGAATATTATTCTGTGGAGCATGCAACAGTAGCAAAACTCTTTTCATACTAAATTATGGGTGTATTGCAGGAGGTAAAACAGCATTGAGATGTCATGACCAACAGTTTATTGGCCATTTCTTTATGCAGAAGGTACCTGTACAAAACCAAAACTAAGAGATCAGTTGCCTTGCGGTACACAAATTTATCTATTTTCTAGGACGACAACTATGTTCGCTTACTGCAGCAGCATACCCAACAGGAAGAATATTCAGATACCTTCAAAATTAACATAGAAATAACTTCAGGTGTATTAAGTGTCACACCAAAATGAACATATACAGGAAGTGGGGGGAGGGATGCTTTCAAGAACAATACCAGTAAAAGCCTCTCTTCATTAAAAAAAACTTTTGTGAATTAAACAACTTTGGATTTTTAAAGTGTTTGTCTAGTGTTCTATGGCACATAGGTCTATTGTTTGCAAGAGATACAAGCATGATGTAAAATAAAGAACAAGAAAAATGCTTAAATACAAACTCAAGTCAGTGGAAATTTCAACTAATTTAGTTGTACTGAGTTATACAAATGATTACCTAAGGATTCATCATTTTGAATTCCTTCTCTGTTTAGGGTAGTGGTTCTCAACCTGGGGTCCCCAGATGTTATTGGCCTTCAGCTCCCAGAAATCCCAGGCAGTTTACCAGTTGTCAGGATTTCTGGGAGTTGAAGGCTAAAAACATCTGGGGACCCAGGTTGAGAACATCTGGTTTAGGGAGTCATATAGGCAGAAAGAGACTTATTTTTTACCATGCTCAATATAACCACAATGTAGCAGATCTGCACAGATAGAGGATGGCACCGGTAAGAAACTACTGTCCATGGCTGATGACCAAGGTCCCCTTCATATGGTGCAATTGAAATGTTTTGATACCACTTCAGAACCCTGGGATCTCGGTCTTGTTTGTTTTTGTGAAGCACTAGAAGTTCTGGTAAATAAATCTAAAACTAGATTCACCAAACTAGAATCCCAATATTCCACTGGATGGAATCATGAAAGTTAAAGGAATATTAAACAGTATAATGTGAAAGAGACACAAGCGAAGGAAACAAATTAATCTTATTTAATCAGGACTACAGAAGTGATGACCAACTAACTACCTTTTTGGATCATTATGCAATTGTACTGTCTATGTTCGGTCAGATTTACATCCTAGGTTATCTTCAGCTGGGGCTTCACTGCAAAATATACCTGGCAAAAGCAACAAGACACAAATATGGAAAATACAGTACTTTATTCTATCTCTGTCTTCCTTCAGTTGCCTTGGAAAACAGTGACCCACTTTGCATATTTCTACTAGTTTCCACATGGATCTTACAGCATCAGTTATTGTTCTAGCCCTCAAAGATTTGTTTCTCCCATTCCTCTTAAGAAGTCACATTATTACTCTCCATCTACTCCAACCAAAGAACACATTCCAAACAAAAACACATAAAGCATAACTGGAAACTCACTACCTCTGAGGATGCATGCCATAGATGCAGGCGAAACGTCAGGAGAGAATGCCTCTAGACCATGGCCATATAGCCCGAAAAAACCTACAACAACCCTGTGATTCTGGCCATGAAAGCCTTTGACAATACATAACTGGAAAGATTGTCTCAATGGTAACTCAGTAAACCATGAGTACCTTTTAGAAAAAGACAGAATATACTTCTCAATAAACTGTCATTGAGTCACTGCTTACAATTATTTTGCATCTGACAATCTTAACTTTAATGGAATTTTATAATGTATTATTAACTTATTCCATACAGTTTTGTGATAAATGCAAATTAGGATTTTGATGGGAAAGGGATGAAGAAAAGCAAGAGAAGAAAAACACAGAGAGAGACAAAGAGAGAGAGAGGAAGAAGCTCGACAGATGGAGTCAGAGTTCTCATATTTTGGAACCAAATCTTGTTTTTTAATCATTTAATTAAATACAATATAAATTTTGCTTACATATTTAATAACTAATAAGATTTACTTATTTGAAGTCAAGATATTATTACTATAACCAGCTAAATTCATCATAATCAAATCAATTATCTGGGTTACTTCAAATTGTTTACTATTTAAGAGGTTATTTTCATATAATAAGACCATCTAGAAAGAGATATGGCTTTTTCATATACTTCCTCTTCAATTGTCAAAACACATATATTTTTAAATATATTTGTTATTTTTAATGTGTTATTGTAATTATGAATTATGATATTTCACTGATTGTATATTTTTATGGTTGTAAACCAGGCTGAGTCCCTCAAAGAGGTGAGAAGCTCGGTATAGAAAACTTTGAAAATAATAAATAAATAAAAATATATGATTTGACCACAATTTTAATTCAAATTCAAAACTTAATGGAGCCTACATCTGAATAAATATCTATGGAATAGAATTGAAAATTTCTACTATAGAAAATGCAAATGAATACTTTTTTTGTGCTTTTACAGCTGTTCTCCCATATTTGTAGGTTACACATTCACAAATGTGGTTGTTTTGGATGGTTCAATTTGCCATCTCTTCTGCTGTTGCCCTACATAAGAGTAAAAAAATACATTCTCTCCAGACATTTTCTGGGTTCTCCAAAAGAAGGAAGGAAAGTGATGATGATGATTTTATACAAAAAGCAAGAACAGATATAAATACTAGAGGTTTGAGCAAAAGAAACTATGGCTCAATCAAGATCGGCAATAATTGGGTAATACAAGGAAGTGCTTTTCCCCATACAAGCATCCAGGAATTGATTATAGTTGCACTACTGAATTGTGCACAACAATAATACCTGGAATATGCGTTTCTCAGCACAACTTTTCAAAATGCAGGAGAGAGCCATCAGCCGTCCCATAAAGTTCTAAGGGCTTAAGAGCAGATACGGGTGCTGGGGTTGCAGAAATCAGAATCTAGACATCAAGTCTTCTCCTCCCCTGGATCCCTGAACCACCCCAGCATCAGAAGGAACACTATCAGAAATGGTTATATTAGATATAAAAATTAATGAGATTTTTAAGAACTTAATATGTTTGTAATTATGTGTATTGTGTTATATATGGTCTACTTAAGTTGTTCTATAATTTATTGAGTTGTTTCTGATTTGTTCATATATTATTGTTGCCATTGAATGTTTGCCTCTGTGTATTGCCTCCCTTCAGTGAGATGGGGCAGGCTATAGATAAAGTTTCATTTCATTTCATAACGTGGATTGAAGAGAAGCAAAAGACAAAAGAATGGAAGAAACTGGTATTTCAATTCCAAGATGAAAGAGGCAAGGAATGACTTTTTATTAGTATGAGTTGAAATAGCTAAGAAAGCAAACATAGTGTACAGGTCGAGTATTGGACTACAAGTTAATGCAGTTTGACACCACTTTACCTGCTATGGATCAAAGTAATTTTACAAGGTCTATAGCATTTTCTAGCAGAATGCTGGTGCCTCATCAAACTACAAAACTAAAAGCAACTTTAATGATACACGTGCTCTCAAATTGAACCAATAGGTTTTTCTCAATTGTTATAAAAGTTATGTAAGATTTTAAGGAAGGTGAATCATAGAATCATAGAGTTGGAAGAGATTCAATAGAACATGTAAATATAACAGATCTACGTATGGGTAATTCAAAATTTAACTTCATAAACCTCCCCCCAAAAAGCAAATTAGTATAGAGAATAATGGCCAAATGAGGAATAAAACCCTTGACTCCATAGTCATATGCTCAAACCACCATACTACACTAGATCACTAAAGGAAAATAATATAATATATAAGACATAATAACTTTATTCTTGTACCCTGCCTCTATCTCCCCAAAGGAACTCAGGGCGGCTTACATATGGCACAAAGTGTCTAAATCAGAGCATAAAATAAACGGACAGCACAATATAATAAAGGAAAATATATAGCATATAAAACAACTCAGAAATGCCCTATAACCTATAGTGACAACTATCGTAAGACATGGCCAGACTGAAAACAAGACAAGGGAGTGGGATAGTGCAAATTGTAGCTAAGGAACAAAAGCATGGGATAAAAGTGCAGTGCTGTGTCATTGAGTGCAAACCATTGGGGCTAGACTTTCTCAAAGGCTTGTTTAAACATCCAAGTTTAACATCCGTTATAATTCCCCTTGATATGTTCAACATATTCCGTAATGTGTCACATTTGCTACAACCAGGGATGTATGTTCTCAAAATAGAAAATAGATACCTAAGGGATACCTATTATGGAATTAGGACTTTTCTTTTGCAAAAACTTAAAATCAGACAATATGCTCTATTTGGAGAGTGTGTAAAACTCTTGGCATGCAACTGGAAGAAAAATATTTTCTAAATGTTTCTAGAATTTTATAAAATCGATCTGGACTAAGAAACTAAGAGAAATCTATATAAGAGATGTTCTAGAAGAATTATTCAAATAAAGGTTCTCAGGGGGGGAAAGCTTAATATAAAATGCTGTACAACAGTGTGGGATACCTCAATTAATGATTGGGATATACAGAATAAAAAGCTTTGGATGTTTTGGGAAATATGGGAGTTTTAATGTCAATTCCTTACGCAGTTCTCCTGAAGTAAAGAATTTATCAGAAATTACTTTCACTTCATCCAGTTCTATCCCTCCTTGCGTCCATTCTCTTAATCCTTCTAAGAGACAAGTATAGAATTCTTGAATTACCATCCAAGATTTTCAGACAAAAATTATAATTTTTTTAAAATTAAATACTGCTAAGATGCTTTAATTAAATAGTTGAGCAACTTTGCACCTAGTAGTAATAATAATGACTATTTAAAGTAATTGATGTAGCTGAAATTGATAAGATAACAAAAACAGATGGCAGAAACTATCTGGCAAACAGATAGTTTCTGTTTGCCAGATAGTTGTCCACACTGTCATCTCTATTTTCACACTATTCTGCTTTAGATTAATCATCTTTGTTTGAAAACTTGGATATATTTCAACTTTAAAACAATATGACAAAATGAAAATAACACCATTGTTCTTAATCCTGTCTAACACATACTTCCATATGTTTCCCAAATAGTTGGAAGCTAGGCTCACTTGCCACTTTTCCAGAGGTTGCTGATCACTTTAATATAATTGGGACAGTTAATGCACTCCAGACATTAGCCCAGGCTTTGGAGGACATGTACAAAGTGCTGAATCCCAGCTTCAAGATATGTCCAGCTCCTTGAATACATTGAAGAATATGTCAAATGTGCTAAATTGTATGTTCAGTACCTTGGATAGTTGCTCGAAAGTCTAGGATAAGATCCGACATGGATTTTCCACAGTACGCACACCAGAATCACCAGTCACTACTGAACTTCTAATATGCACCTTTGAGCATCTTTTGCTCCTTCACATAAACTGAATTAGGTTGGATGCCTTCAGTCCAAGCGGTTCGACTGGATGACCTTCCACCCCCTTCCTCCAATTCCTTTATTTTATAACTTACATAACAAATTTCATAAGGAAAGCAGCTTCTTCTGAAGGTTTATCTCCAGAGCATTTTAACTAAAAATCAGATTCAACGTTCTGTACATACTGAACACCTGAAGTTAGGCTCTCATTCACAGAAAATATAACTAGAAGTAACAAAGAACTTGAATTCTCCCCCCTTTCCATTGCTGCATTTAGGTGAAAACCAGAAACCATTGCTCTATTTGTAGTCATGACAACCATAAAATATTCTATTCCAGCAATAATTCACACTGAACGTTTGCTCGTGGGTTCTGTTGTCAGGAGGAAACTCAAAATATGGTGAGTACGGCTGTTATTTTACCAATGAAAACTTAGAGCTCACAGAACTTTCAAGTGCATTGGTTCTTTCAAATCTACATACATGAAAAAAATTGACATTTCCATGAAATGGTCATGCTAAGGGCTCATGTTAGCTTAACCTACAGCGAATAAGGGTCTAATTCACTGACCTGGCTGATTTTCATTAACTCTTTCTTTCTTAAGAAAAAGAGTTGTTGTGAGAAATCCATTGTCCAATTTTATGTTATCAACTGCATTACTCAATTCTAGATTTTTAAAGATATATAATAAGTACACCGTCATTAAAAGAATGTTGTAACTATGGCACCGATGGTGATTTATCTCTTAAGAGAAACCAAAATATTAATGCCATAGGGCTGCTGTGAGTTTTCCGGGCTGTATGGCCATGCTCCAGAAACATTCTCTCCTGACATTTCACCCACATCTATCGATCTATAGATTTATATACCGCTTTTCCCATCCCGGGGGGTGGGGGTGGGGTGGGGAGACTTTTCAGGAGAGAATGCTTCTGGGGCATGAACATACAGCCTGGAAAACTCACAACAACCCAGTGATTCCAGCCATGAAAGACTTTGGCAACATATTAGTGCCATGTTTTATTATAAGCCCAGAAAAACCATCTCATGTAGACAACCTCAGTGAGGGACAAGTTATCCCGATAGGAGTTAGAGACAGGTTCTGCCGAGAAGAATAAAACTTTGTTGCACATTCAAATAAGAAGCGGCAACCCACTGTGTGCAGCTAAAGTTTCAAACTGTTGAATGAGAGAAAAACATGGTTGCACCTGTACTAATCCTGATAAATGGAAAGGAAACGGCACTTCCAGTTTAATCCAGACATGGTGCCTTACTAAACAAAGAAAATAACATGTTACTGTTTCCCTCATCAACCATAATATCTATGGAAAATGTAAAGTTTCAACCAATTGCTAAATTACAAGAGACAATAATACGGGTACGCGTATCTACAATCTGCAACCTACCACATAATGCTTTTTAAAGAACTCTTGGCAAAGGGTACACTTTAAAACAAAGTGAAAACAAAACAGAAACCTATTGGGCATTTTTAAAAATATTACACCTTTCATTGGAAACACACTTATTAACTTGATGCATTCATCTGAACATTAAAGGCTTTAGTGAGTGCTAACATCATCTGTGTTCACTGAGAATCTATTAATCTTCTTAGTCACATTACGGGAACAGTACATTTTAGAGGTCACACTTGCATAGTACACACTTGTATAGTACACACTAAGAACATATTATTGTCACCTTAGGAATGCATTTGTGTGAAAAATGCAGACACATTCAAATACTAGGTTGCAAAAAAAATCCACAAAGTGAATCTCTCCACAACAACAAAAGAACACAATCCCAAGAATATAAACAAAGCTTCCAAAATAGATGGTGGAGGAGTCAAAAGAGAAAAGTCCTGCTTCCTGCCTGAGTCTGGGAATAGTCAGGCTCAACAGAACTTGTCCTAAAAACATGCACAGAATTGCCGATGATGTGATTCTTGGGTACACCTTTTGGCATAGCACTGTTTATTTATACACGGCCAAAAGTCTTTGAGGCATGGTAACAAAAAAAAATGCAAACAATTCAGGCACTGCTGGGAAGATGTATGATCTGTTTTCTAGAGACAAGGTAGGACTGGCAGGAAGAGGAGAGAGAAAGGGGGCTGGCAATGAGTCGGAGACAGGGGTCGAGAGGCAGGAGCAGAGGTCAACATTGCTAGAAGTTACCCAACCCAGTCCAAGGCTGTTTTCGAAATAAGTCCCTTTCGCATGACTCTGAGGAAAATCAGCCAGGACTGACCGCGTTTGTGTGCCGAGAGACAGGGAGAGAGACTTGGCAGATGTTAATTCCAAGGTGGGAGATTGTCATTTTTTATTCCTTTCAAGACAGTTTTTAATTAAAGATAGCCTCTGCCTGCTGGTGATGATGGATGATTTTGCAGTGGTGTGTGCTTTATAAAAAAAAAGGGGGGGGGAGAGACATCTACAACACAGAGCCCTTGAAATACGCACACAACACGGCAAAGGCCCCTTGCTGTGTCTCCTCGGCTGAGAAGAAGTCAACCACCTCTTGAGCCTGGAAAATGCCTTTGAACCTCACGGGCAGCCAGGGGGAAGTTGAAAGTGTTGTGGAGAGAATGGTGGAGGCAGAGGATGGATGGAAGGAAGGGGAGAAGAAAAGGAAGGAAGGGAAAGAAGGAAGGTAACAAGGAAAGGGGGGGGGAGGGAAGGCTGCTTCCTGAAAGCTCCCTTCTCCTCCTACTGTCCCTGGAAGATGCCTTTGAATCCAGGGCCAGCCAAAGGTGCTGTGAAGCAAATGGTGGAGGTGAATGAAGCGGGGGGGGGGGGGGGGTAAAGGAAGGGAGGGAGAGATGGAAAGGAAATGGAATGGATGAGGGATTGGAGGGAGACTCTCCTCCCAGGTCCCTTTGCCTTCTCTCAAGCCTGGAGGATGCCTTTGAACCCAGGGCCAGTTGTTGTGGAATGAACAGTAGAGGTGAATGGAGCAGAAGAAGGAAGAAGGGAAAGGGGGGATTGAAAGGAAGAAAGGGAAAAGAAGAGGGGAAAGGAGCAAATGGGGGAGGGAGACCTTCTCCTTCTGGAAGATGCATTTGAAACCAGGGCCAGGGGAAGTTAAAGGTGTTGTGGAGTGCCATAGAGGGAATGGAGCAGAGGAAGGAAGGAAGGAAGGAAGGAAGGGAGAGAGAGAATAAAAGGAAGGAAAGGAATAAGGGCAGGAGAGAGGCTGTTTACTGACAGATCCCTTCTCCTCCTGGAAGCCTGGAAGATGCCTTTGAAACCAGGGCCGGGGGAAGCTGAAGGTGTTATGAAGTGTTTTAGAGGGAATGGAGCAGAGGGATTGAAGTAGGAAGGAAGGAAAGAAGGGCAGGAGAGAGGCTGTTTACTGACAGATCCCTTCTCCTCCTGGAAGCCTGGAAGATGCCTTTGAAACCAGGGCCGGGGGAAGTTGAAGGTGTTGTGGAGTGTTGTGGAGGGAATGGAGCAGAGGAAGGAAGGAAATGAGAGAGAGAATAAAAGGAAGGAAGGGAAGACAAGCAGGAAGGAGTCTGTTTACTGACAGGTCCCTTCTCCTGGAAGATGCCTTTGAATCAATGGCCAGGGAAGTTGAAGGTGTTGTGGAGTGTTGTAGAGGGAATGGAGCAGAGGAGGGAAGGAAAGGAGAGAGAGAGAATAAAAGGAAGGAAAGAAGGACAGAAAGGAAGTTGTTTACTGACAGGTCCCTCCTTCTCCTGGAAGATCCCTGGGCCAGAGAGAAGTTGAAGGTGTTGTGGAGTGTTGTAGAGGGAATAGAGCTGAGGAAGGAATGGAGAGAGGGAATAAAAGGAAGGAAGGGAAGAAGGACAACAGGGAGGCTATTTAGTAACAGGTCCCTTCTCCTGGAAGATGCCTTTGAACCCAGGGCCAGGGAGAAGAAGTTGAAGGTGCTGTGGTGTGAATGGAGAAGAAGGAAGGAAATGAGAGAGAGAATAAAAGGAAGGAAGGGAAGACAAGCAGGAGGAGTCTGTTTACAGATAGGTCCCTTCTCCTCCTGGAAGATGCCTGGGCCAGAGGGAAGTTGAAGGTGTTGTGGAGTGTTGTAGAGGGAATAGAGCAGAGGAAGGAAAAGAGAGAGGGGATAAAAGGAAGGAAGGGAAGAAGGACAAGAGGGAGGCTGTTTGCTGACAGATCCCTTCTCCTGGAAGATGCCTTTGAACCCAGGGCCAGGGAGAAGAAGTTGAAGGTGCTGTGGAGTGCTGTGGAGAGAATGGTGGATGTGAATGGAGGTGAAGAAAGGGAAGAGGAGAAGAAAAGAAAGGTAGGAGGCAGGTTGTTTTCTCACAGGTCCCTCTTTCTCCTCCTGAACCTGGAAGATGCCTTTGGACCCAGGGCCAGGGGGAAGTTGAAGAGGTGTTGTGGAGTGCTGGAGAGAGAATGGAGCAGAGGGAGGAGAGAGGGAAAGAAATGAAGGGAAGGAAGCAGGCAGGTCCCTTCTCCTCCTTCCCTCTCCCTTTCCCTAAGAGCCCCCCCCCCCCATTTGCTCCTCGTCTCGCCCATCACACCCCAAACACGAGAGCAGGAAGTTTTCCTCTGCAGGCGTCGTCGTCGTCGGCGGGCGCAGGCGCAGGGACCGGACTGGGCAAAACCGTGCTGCCCCCCGCGAGCCCCCTCCCTCCCTCCCTCCCTTGGCAGCCCTTCCCGCCACCTTCCCTTGCGCCCTCGGGGCTCTTACCTATGCGTAGATGGAGACGGAGAGGGGAGCGGGGAGGGGGGAGAGATCGTCAATGGGACGCGTGTCCTTGGCGGGCGAGACGCCTGCCTGCTTGCCTGCCTGCCTTCCTTCCTTCCTTCCTTCCTATCCCCGCGTCTTCCGTCTTCTTTAGGCTGGCGGAGAAGGAGGATGCCCGGGCACGGCGGGGGGAGGGGGAGGAGAGGGAGAGGGAGAAGGAGGCGGCTTCGGCATTGCAGCCGGGCTCCTTCTCTTCTCCCCTTCCTTCCTTCCTTCTTTCCTGGCTGCCTCTGCTGCAACCAAGGCCGGGGCTGCCTCTCCTCCTGCTGCGGCTCGTGCTGCCTCTTATGAGCGCGAGCGCGGCTGTTGCAGCAGAGGCGACGGAGGCTGCAGCTGGCGGCGGCGCGGCGTCGTCGAGACCATGCTCCCTTCCTCTGTTCCGCCTGCGCTGCCCAGGCTGGGCGCTTTAGCTGGCGGGGCGGGCGCGCGAGGGGCGGGCGGAGCCAATCAGGGCGGCGGGGGGCGGGGACAGGCCGGACAGCCGTCGCGGGCGGGCGGGCGCGCGCTCGCTCGCTCCCGACGCCGCCTTGTCTTCTTCTCCTCTCTCTCTCTGTCTCTTCTCCAACCCCTCCTTCTTCCCCTTTGCTCAACCCAACCCCGGCTCCCCCACCGGGAGGGGCTTCCAGCGGGCAATTTGCACAGCAGAGCGAGCAGGCGCCGCGGGAGGGCGGCCCGGATGCCTCCTTGCCTGCCTGCCTCGCGCTCCTATTTCTCCTCCTCCTGCTGCTGCTGCCAGATAGCGCGCGCCCTTCTTCCTCTCCTCCTCCTCCTCTTCCTCTTCTCCTCCAGCAACACTTCGGGGGGGAAAAGTTGACGCCGCCGAAACCGAGCCGATTCCCCACCTGATCCGCCGCGCCTCTCCTTCTCTCTCCTCCCTCCCTCCTTTTCTCTCTCTCTCTCCTTTTCTGACTCAGCCGGGCTTTATATAGCTGCGCCGGACTGTGCGTCCCTTGGACCTGATAATCCCACCGAGCTCAGCAGGCAGCCTCACCGGACCTCCTTCCTCCTCCTCCTCTTCCTCCGTCCTGATCCCAAACAGATCACACCTCGCCTACTGGGAGGCTCCTTCCCCCTTTAGGAGGCGCTCCGGAGGAGGAAGCCATCCCGACGGCCCTTCGGAAAAGGAAAGGGGGCAACCCGGCTTCTAGGCGGTCTCCAGCATGAGAGAAAAGGGGGGGGGGGTCAGGAATAAACTCTTCTTGTAGCATGGAACTCTAGCTCGCATCCACCATAACTTCTGAGGTGCAAAGAGATCTCTCCTAGTGGACCTCCTGCCTCTGAATCCCACTGAAGACAGGGGCTGTTATTATTGTTATTCTTGTTTCCCCTCCATGTAATACTGCTAAGCATCTCCCATAACTTCTGAGATGCAAATAGACCTCCCCTAGTAGACCACCTGCCTCCGAATCCCACTGAAGGCAGGAGTTGTTGTTGTTGTTGTTGTTGTTGTTGTTGTTGTTGTTATTTCCTTTGTGTTTCATACAGCCAAGCATCCCCCATAACTTCTGAGATGCAGATAAATATTTCGTAGTAGACCACTTGCCTCAGAATCCCACTGAAGACAGGGACTGTTATTGTTGTTGTTGTTATTACTATTATTATTTCCTCTGTGTTTCATACTTCCAGGCATCCCCCGTAACTTCTGCGATGCAGATAAATATCTCCTAGAAGACCACTTGCATCTGAAACCCATTGAAGACAGGGATTATTATCATTTCCTCTGCATTTCATACTGCCAAGCTTCTCCCATAACTTCTGAGATGCAAAGAGATCTCTCCACGTGGACCATCCACCTCTCAATCCCACTGAAGACAATGGTTGTTTTTATTGTTATTGTTATTCTTGTTTCTTCTCCATGTAATACTGCCAAGCATCTCTCATAACTTCTGAGATGCAAATAGACCTAGTAGACCACCTGCCTCCGAATCCCACTGAAGGCAGGGGTTGTTGTTGTTATTATTATTATTATTTCCTTTGTTGTTGTTGTGGTTGTTGTTGTTGTTGTTATTATTATTATTATTATTTCCTTTGTGTTTTATACAGCTAGGCATCCCCGATAACTTCTGAGATGCAGATAAATATCTCCTAGAAGACCACTTGCATCTGAATCCCACTGAAGACAGGGAGTATTATTATTTCCTCTGCATTTCATACTGCCAAGCTTCTCCCATAACTTCTGAAACGCAAAGAGATCTCTCCACATGGACCAACCACCTCTCAATTCCACTGAAGACAAGGGTTGTTTTTATTGCTATTGTTATTCTTGTTTCTTCTCCATGTAATACTGCCAAGCATCTCTCATAACTTCTGAGATGCAAATAGACCTCTCCTAGTAGACCATCTGCCTCCAAATCCCACTGAGGGCAGGGATTTTTGTTGTTGTTATTTCCTTTGCATTTCATACTGCCAAGCATTCCCCATAACTTCTGAGATGCAGATAAATATCTCCTAGAAGACCATTTGCATCTGAATCCCACTGAAGGCAGGGATTATTATCATTTCCTTTGCATTTCATACTGCCAAGTTTCTCCCATAACTTCTGAAACGCAAAGAGATCTCTCTGCATGGACCAACCACCTCTCAATCCCACTGAAGACAAGGGTTGTTTTTATTGCTATTGTTATTCTTGTTTCCTCTCCATGTAATACTGCCAAGCATCTCCCATACCTTCTGAGATGCAAATAGACCTCTCCTAGTAGACCACCTACCTCCGAATCCCACAGAAGGCAGGGGTTGTTGTTGTTGTTGTTATTACTATTATTATTATTTCCTTTGTGTTTCATACAGCCAAGCATCTCCCATAACTTCTGAGATGCAGATAAATATCTTCTAGAAGACCACTTGCATCTGAATCCCACGGAAGGCAGGGACTGTTATTATTATTTCCTCTGCATTTCATACTGCCAAGCTTCTCCCATAACTTCTGAGATGCAAAGAGATCTCTCCGCATGGACCACCCACCTCTCAATCCCATTGAAGATAGGGGTTGTTTTATTGTTGTTGTTCTTGTTTCCTCTGCATATAATACTGCCAAGCATCCCCCATAACTTCTGAGATGCAGGTAGACCTCTCCTAGTAGACCATCTGCCTCCGAATCCCACTGAAGGCAGGGGTTGTTGTTGTTGTTTTTTTCCTCTGCATTTTATACTGCCATGCATTCCCCATAACCTCTGAGATGCAGATAAATATCTTGTAGTAGACCACTTGCCTCTGAATCCCACTGAAGACAGGGACTGTTATTATTATTTCTTCTGCATTTCATACTGCCAAGCTTCTCCCATAACTTCTGAGATGCAAAGAGATCTCTCCGTGTGGACCACCCACCTCTCAATCCTACTGAAGATAGGCATCTCCACCACTTCTGAGATGCAAATAGACCTCTCCTAGTAGACCACTTGCCTCTGAATACCACTGAAGACAGGAGGTGTTATTGTTCTTCTTGTTAGTATTATTATTTCCTTTGTGTTTCATACAGCCAAGCATCCCCCATAACTTCTGAGGTGCAGATAACTATCTCCAAGTAGACCACTTGCCTCTGAATCCCACTGAAGACAGGGACTGTTATTATTATTTCCTCTGCATTTCATACCACCAAGCTTCTCCCTTCTGAGATGCAAAGAGATCTCTCCACGTGGACCAACCAGCTCTCAATCCCAATGAAGACAGGGGTTGTTTTTATTATTGTTGGTGTTCTTGTTTCCTCTCCATGTAATACTGCCAAGCATCTCCCATACCTTCTGAGATGCAAATAGACATCTCCTAGTAGACCACCTCCCTCTGAATCCCACTGAAGACAGGGGCTGTTTTTATTTTTGTTGTTGTTTTTGTTTATGCTGTTATTTCCTTTGCATTTCATACTTTCAAGCATCTCCCATAACTTCTGAGATGGAAATGAATATCTCCTAATGGACCATTTGCCTCTGAATTCCACTGAAGACAGGGACTGTTATTATTTCCTAGGCATTTAATATTGTCAAGTAGGCTGGTGCGTTTTGGCTGAACCTCCATCGATTTCTGCAGGCAGGATTCTGGTAAATCTCCCCAGATCCATTTTCGCACACCTCCCAAAAGTGGGCAGGTAGCCAGATAGCTGTTTTTTGGTCTGCAGCCAAAAAATGCGACCCATTGGTGGCAATGGGGGGCTCCCCAGGCTCCCCTTCCCATCACTTCTAGGACTATCAGGATGAAAATGACCACACTTGGAGAATACATTGACCACTGTTAACTCTACAAGTTTCATAACGTTTGAGTCATCCCCTGATTTTTAGGAAATTTCTTTTCTTTTTAGAGCATAGAGAGAAATATAAATAGAGAGAGTTTGTTTGCAAAGGAATGAAATTATAGGTAAGTAGATAGGTAACTGGGTAGGTAGTCATTTTCTGAGAATGGGGCTTTTCTGCTTGTTGGCACTTATTATTATTGTTATATTTTAGAAGTATGTTTTCTGAAGGAGAGGAGGGGAGATGATGGGTTCTGGCCAAGTTTCTCCACAGATTGAAGCCCAAAACTATGTTTTGTAGTTCTTACTAGTACTGTCAACAGCCAATACTCATTATTGTTATAATTTATTATTTGAAATTCAGAAAGAGCACACAGAGAGAAATATAAACAGAGAACTTGTTTGCAAAGGAATGAAATTATAGGTAGGTATGTAGATAACTGGTACTTTTCTGAGGCTTTTCTGCTTGTTTGTTGAGACTGCTATTAATTATTAATTATTATTATTATTTTAGAAGTATATTTTTTCAAGGAGGGGACGGGAGGAGAAAAAGAAACGTATAGAGTGACTCTCCAAGCAAACATGCATGTGCACACCCAATCCACCCATCTTGCATGTTCCCAACTCCCAGTCAATCCCACTAAATAAAAAGAATCAAGAAAATAAAGGAAAATCAAAAATATTCAAGAAACATCACTGCGTTCTTCTATTCCTATTGGCCCACCAGAAACCCTGTGTGAGCAGCATGCAAGAGTCTTTCTGAGCACTGCATGCTCCAAAAAAAGGGAGGAGGAGCTATGTTATCTCCTAGTGGAGCAAATGGATATCTCTTAGTGGCTCACCTGTGTCTCATTCCCATTGAAGACAAAAACTGTATTATTATTATTATTATTATTATTATTATTATTATCTTTGCATTTAATACTGTCAAATATCTCCCATAACTTCTGAGATGCAAATGGATATCTCCTAGTGAACTGCCTGTGTCTGAATCCCATTGAAGACGAAGGCTGTATTATTATTATTATTATTATTATTATTATTATTATTTGCATTTAATACTGTCAAACATCTCCCATAACTTCTGAGATGCAAATGAATATCTCCTAGTGGACTGCCTGTGTCCGAATCCCAGTGAAGACAGGGGCTGTTGTTGTTTTCTCAGCATTTAATACTGCCAAGCATCTCCCATAACTTCTGAGATGCAAACGGATATCTCCTAGTGAACCATCTTTGTCTGAATCCTAATGAAGACAAGAGCAGGTATTATTGTTGTTGTTACTTCCTCCGCATTTAATGCTATTTTGCTGTCTTCCAAGCATTCCCCATAACTTCTGAGGTGTAAATGGATATATGTAGATCACCTACATTTGAATCAGTAAAGACAGAGGGTGGTATATCATCATCATCATCATCATCATCACTATAGCTTCCTCTGCATTTACCACTATCTTGCTGTCTTCAAAGCATCTGCCATCACTTCTGAAATGGCATCTTCTGGTGGAATCTGAATCCCACTGAAGATCAATTGTTTTTATTGTGGGAATTATTAATTATATTAATATTGAGTCTGATGAGCAATCAGCAAGCTTTAAAAAATCCTAGTTAAACTACTTTAAAAACCTAGTTTAGTCTCTGAAAAAATACACAATATACAGGGAGGCTGAAACAAGGGACTTGCATGGATGCTGGCTGCTTTCTAATGTGGAGAGTTAAGTGCACTTGAATCCACTGACATTTATTGGCTTAAGGACCCTTAGCCAAGGGGGATTGTGGCCTCTATGAATCTCCCTGGTGTTTGTCTTTGCTCCCTCCCCGTTTCCTCACTCCCATTAATCATATGCAACCCACAGACTGAAACAAACATTTCCAAGTTGGCAGCACCTGTGTCTTGCCTGAGAGCCCTATTTATGGAGTTCGACAGACCTGCTCCTGAGTAAGTGATTTGTAAAGTGCAGCCCTTGATTTCAACTTTATCAAATCATACTTGGAAGGAGAAGCTGAAGGAGGGTGGGGGGAAGCAACCCTCCGTGTGTGGATGCCTGCCACAGACAGATGTGCTCCTGCTTTCTGAAAAGTCAAAGTCGTTCTAAATAAGTCATAATAGCAATCAGAGGCATGATGAGCCAAGGAAGGCAAAGAGAGAAATCAGCCGCTTGTTCAAACGGGTAATGACAGTGAAGAGGGAGGTTTGAATAAAGGACAAACACTTGAAGGGCTCAAAGGAAACAGGAACATGGCACTGGAAAGGTGCCTTTCCTTTCGTCCACACTTGCATACATATGCTTTGCCAGAGTTTACTGTTGACATTATGTGAGCCCAATACCACACACAGTCTCAAAAGGGGGAAATGGTGATCAGTTCCTGCATTTTGCCGAGTCTCTTTGACGCTGAACTTGTCAGACTCCTATGCTGCAGCACATTGTGTGAGCTTAGAAGTTCAAGTGCTTTTAAATTTGAATTATTTAACAAAGACTCACACACAGGCACGCTATGCTCTCTCCAGTCCCAAGTCACTTTTAGAGCAGGCCTTTTTAAAGAGAGGAAGAGAAAGAACAGTCCAACAAAATTCACCATGGCAGAGCATCATTTGTCCATTGTGTACCCTTGACCTAGAAATTGATGAGAACCTGCAGTGGGATTGTTGCCCTGGGCAGTCTCTTCGTAGCATTCAAATGTTCAAGGCTACAGACAAAGAGACTGTCTATACTGAGGTTGTCAAACCTTTTTGGAGCAAAAGATTCTTGTGGAGTCCCAAGAAATATGTATACATTATATTATATATTTTATTTTATACACACACACAGTAGAGTCTCACTTGTCCAACATAAATGAGCCAGCAGAACGCTGGATAAGCAAAAATGTTGGATAATAAGGAGGGATTAAGAAAAAGCTTATTAGACGTCAAATTACATTATGATCTTACAAATCAAACACCAAAACATCATGTTTTACAAGAAACTGACAGAAAAAGCAGTTCAAGACATGGTAACATTATGCAGTAATTACTGCATTTATGAACTGAGCACCAAAACACAGCTGTGGATCTGGGTGGGAGGCAGACTGCGTTGGATAATGCAGAATGTTGGATGAGCGAAGGTTGGATAAACGAGACTCGACTATATATGTATAACAACTGAGCCCTTCAGTATGCTTTGCAGAATCCCAAGGAATTATAGTTCAATAGAGCCCACGTTTTGTGTGGAAAGGGTTCCATGATCAATCTGTTGAGTTAAAAACAATCATATACAATAGTACAATTCAAAGTACATTCAATACAGCAGTATGATTCCACTTTAATTGCCATAGTTCCATCCTATGGTGTCCTGGGATTTATAGTTTAGGGAATTCCCAGCTCGAGAACTCCTCTGGTGTCTCAATCAGATTATAAATCCTAATGTTCCACAAATTGCAGCCATAACAGTTGAAATGGAATCATAGAACTACAATTTGAAATCCCTTTGCCAGAAACTTTGGCAGGTTTGTATCAATCACCAGACTATTTGGGCAGTCTGGTAGAAGGTAGTTTCCAATAAAATCATCATTTTGTTGACCTGACTAATTAAAGAGGCCATTTGTCCAACATTGGGAATTGACAAAATCTTTCACTTACTGATGAACTGCAACTTCCAATATTTCTTGATGTTGGCTATGCTGCTTAGGGTTGATGAGCTCTGCAGTTCAACAACATCTCAGGAAGGCATGTCCAGGCCATGCCAGGTAGAAAAAGTAAGAACTATCAAAGGGTAAGCCATCAAGTTGCCCTGTCAACAATTAGTACCCGGAAAGCAGCCTGGGATGGCACGCACGGGTTATCAAGTTAATCTTCCTTACCGTGGTGAAATGTATTCCATTTCTGTTGAAATTATAGTACTTGTTTACAGACTGGTATCTAACCTAGTCCTATATTCATAAATAGTACAAATATTATCTAAAGTTAGCACAAAATAGTATGAAAATCTTTGTCCCTCTTTGTTCTTTCCTGTTTGAGGGAGAAAGGGGGTGAAACATGAACAGCTACTTGTAAGATGAATAAACACAACAGTGTGCTGAAACTGTATACATTCATGGTGTTATATAAATAAATGACAATCATGATGATGATCATCCTAAGCAATTGTAAGTTGATGATCTAGGTGGGCTGACATTCAACTGTTCATAGTTGCATTATGACATTGTATTCTTCTTAAAAGTAGTATTTGGGGAAGTGAAGGGGGGTGGCTGACAACTGAAATAGGTACCAATTAAACTTTTGTGTTATCTTTAAGTATGCTACAACCACATTTTTTGGCCATTATAGCAGCAGTAAACACTTTGGTCAATAACATGTAATGATCCAAAATAATGTGAATGTAAACAAACTATGGTGATTTTAAATATATATAAACATAAAGTTCTAGCTATATCAAACAATAGTGTGGCAGCCCATGGAGATAATATGGACCATAATTTCTCACAGAAGCTTTTGACCTGTGGTGCTGGAGGAAAATTCTGAGAGTTACTTGGATCGCAAGAAGATCAAACCAGTCCATACTCCAGGAAATAAAACCCGGCTGCTCATTGGAGGGAAGGATATTAGAGGCAAAGATAAAGTACTTTGGCCACATAATGAGAAGACAGAAAAGCTTCGAAAAGACAACGATGCTGGGGGAAAAGGAAGAGGGGCAAACCAAAGGCAAGTTGGTTAGCCAACATCAAGTCAATGGATGGTATCCTTGACTTTGAAGGAGCTGGAGGTAGCCATGGCCGATGGAGTTCTGGTGTGGGCTGGTCCACGAGGTCATGAAGAGTTGAGAGCAACTAAATGAATAAGCAACAATAATTTCTCACAAGTTGTTTATTCAAGCTCAGATAGGCCATAATACCATTGGGTACTAGTACAGATGTAGTTGTGCTTTATACATGCAGATTTTAGTGCATCCATTCTTTTCATAAGTGGATAGAAAACCCTTTCTCTTCCTGTAATTGTGAAATCCAGTTATTTAAGAGCTTGTCAGTGGAAGCAATTTCCCAGAGAAGTGATGGGTTCTCTTCTTCAAAAAGAGGCTGGACAGCTACCTGCTGGGGATGCTTTAGATCAGTGGTTCTCAACCTGTGTCCCCCCAGATGTTTGGCCTTCAATTCCCAGAAATCCTAACAACTGTTAAACTGGCCAGAATTTCTGGGAGTTGTAGGCCAAACACCTGGGGACCCACAGGTTGAGAACCACTGCTTTAGATGGAAATGCAGCATTGAGCAGGGGGGTTGAACTAGAAGGCCCATGATACCCCTTCTAACTCTACGATTCTAAGGCTCTATGCACTCTATGTGGTTGAGATTTACCATGAAGAAATTACTGGCAAGAGTGTTTCCATTCAGGGCAAATACCCACACAATTAAAAAGTGTCAGTTTAGTTTTGTTTCAATAAAACTATTCAGTACCTTCACTGTGTTGAATAGCTGATGTAGAATTGGTAACAATGCTAATCACATCCATTTGAATGCCATTTTGTAAGATAGCAAAATGAGGAAAGTCAAGGAGAAAGGGTTAAATATTTCTTCAAGTCATAACACATACTATAAGGACAACTGGGAAGGAGGCCTTCCTCTCTTCACATTTAACCTTTAGGAGAAAAGGCCTTCAGAACTGTGATGAATATTCTGCAAGGCACTTTCCAGCCCAGTCCTGTATGTTCCTATAACATTAAGGGGCAGTTATCTCCTTATCATCGTGATTCTCAGTCTTTAGTCCTTCAAGTGATTTGATATTCAGTTCTCAGAAGCCTCAGTCCTTGGTCATGGGTGAATTCAGGTCTCAGACATCTGTTCGACAAAAGGTCAAGAGCTTACCTCACCTTATTGTGCTGGCATATGAGATCATAATATTAGTTTAAGCAAAATAGCTAGAAACAATATTGTTAATTATAGCAACAGGAAGAAGAAGATAATTTTAAACTGAAATACATATCGAGTGTCCCAAATCCAGAATTTTAGTTCTAAGACAGTGGCATTTTTGCTTTTGGATGATCTAGTGAACACAGTTCTAATTCATTATGATGTCTTGTCTTGTTCTTAATCATTAGGGCAGAGGTTCTCAAATTTACTCAGCCGTGGAATCCTTTTTGAAGCAAAAGTTTCTCGTGGAGTTCCAAGAAATGTTTATATATCATATCATATTATATTATATTATATTATATTATATGTATATATATCTGACTAGGCCAGTGGCAGATGGATGGAGAGTGTTTGGGTGAACTAATTCACACAGTGAAAAAAAAATACAATATTTAAAATGAAAAACAATTTTAACCAACATAAACTTAATAGTATTTTGGTGGAAGACCCGTGGTGCCATCCAGTTGAACCCCCTTCTGCAATGCAGGAAAAACTCAATCGAAACACCCCCAACAGATGGCCATCCAGCCCTTGTAATAGCAGAAAGTCCATAGGAGATAGGGTGTCCATGGAGCCTCCAAACACCTCTCACGGAGTGCCAAGGGCTCCCTGTAGCACAGTTTGAGAACTGCTGCATTAAGGCCTTATTACACTTCTGTCTTGTTCAGTCAGCTGTGTTCTACTTCCAAGATTACAACATGATACAATGTCAAACACAAGTGGGGCCCAATGTTGCACAGAGTTGAAATTAGACAAAGCTAGAGACATTTTTAGAAAAATAGGCCATCAAGGTTAGTATAATGCAACAGTTGGCATATATAGTCTTCCCCATGCTAGGTTGTTCTAGCCCTGTCTATTACACCATGCACCCTGCTCTAAAGAGCTGGGCAACTTTCTGGGACTGGTCTTTAGAAGGCATGGTTTTGTGGCTGGAGAGTGGAAAGGAATGGTCCTCTCTGACATATTAGCAGTCAGACTACAGCATGATGTTGGCTTTATATTCTTGATTCCTTAAGAATGACTTGATATGATAATAGGCAATCTGTTGAAATTTAGGTATGTAATGATCTGGAATGACTCACTGATGTATGTGAAGCACAATAAATTGATAGAGATTTATAATTCTAGTAAGAATATCATCAGATGAAATACATGGAACAGTGGTTGCTGGTAAAGATGTTTCAATGCATCATCAGTAGTTCTGATTGTTACTGGGCATTTTTGAATCATCAGAGTTAGTGGGAATAGTTCACAGATAGAGCCTCTTCATTTGATCACTGTAGCATCAAGTGGTTTCTAGTAGGCCTAGATGAGCTAATGCACATTAGAGACTATGGGCAAAGCTTTTATAATATCACTTGAACACCAGGTTTTTCAAGCTTGACCAATTAAGTGATTATATGCATCAATTTTGTTTTATAGTTATTGAGGAATATTTATATCCTATTGCAAGAGGGCAACAGACTGAAGTCAACAGGAAGACATCAGATTCCAAAGGGTGCCCTGCATTTACAGTTAAACAAATACCCAGAACACACAGTATGAAAGTTATCTTTTGCAATTTACATATTACTATGTAGTGTAGTACAATACAACCCTCATGTTTATGGGTTATATTTTTTTGGACTTGGCATGAATATGTGATGCTATGCATAATAGTAAACTTTATAATAGTATGGATTACACACGATGAGACAATACCATAGACAATGCCTTCGACAATACAATGCCATAGATTATATGGATGCAGAATATTTAAGGCCTTAAAGATAACAATTAAGACTTTGTATCTTCTAACTGATTGGCAGTCAGTGGAATGATTCATCATCATCATCATCATCATCATTATAAGCACAACAAGATGAGTCCACAGCAGACAAGATCACTCTGCTGGCTGTTGTATTGGATCACACATCAGACACTTCCCAAGTGTCTAGGACTGTGTGATGTATCGGTGAATAATGTGTGCAGATCCCAGTAAGGTGGCCTTTTGCAGCTGGCAGATGGTAATTTTGTCAGCGCCAGTTGTGTTTAAGTGCAGGCCAAGGTCTTTAGGCACTGCACCCAATGTGCTGATCACCACTGGGACCACCTTTGTGCCAGAGTCTTTGCAGTTCGATCATTAAATCCTCATATTGTGTCAGCCTTTCCAGTTGTTTCTCGTCAATCCTTCTGTTGCCCGGGATTGCAACATCAACGATCCATACTGATCGTGAGGTCAGGAGTATTGTGCTCCAAAACTCTTGTCAGTCTGAATTCGGAAGTCCCAGAGTAGTTTGACATGTTCATTTTCTGTAACGTTTTCAGGCTTGTGATTCCACCAGTTCTTTGTCATAGGCAGATGGTATTTGTTGTTGTTGTTGTTGTTGTTGTTATTATTATTATTATTATTAATAATAATAATAATAATGGCATCAAATTTATTCTTACATCCTGCCACCATCTCCCCGAAGGGACTTGGGGTAGCTTACATGGAGACCAAGCCCAGCATAAACAAAGAATTCAAAGTTACATAATTAAAAACATAGAAATAAATGATATAATTAAAACAATTAAAACCAGAAAACAAAAAACATCAAAAAACATATCAAACAACATCAGCTCCCCAGTAATCAGAAAAAGTGGGCATGTTCAGATTCAAGATGGCAGGGCAAGGCTTGTGCAAAACACAGAACAATAGGGCCGGGGCTGGAAGTAAAGTGCTGGGAAAAACTGAAACAATAAATTAGAGCTAGGCAGACTTGATTGGGAGCTAAACCGTTATTCAAAGACACATTGGAACATTCAAGTTTTAAAATCTTTATGGAAAGTGGACAGAGTGGGGGCTAATCTAATCTCCCTGGGGGGAGAGTTCCAGAGTCCACCACCAAGAAGGCCCTCTCTCTCATCCCCACCAACTGTGCTTGTCACAGAGGTGGGAGCAAGAGAAGGGCCTCCCCGGCAGATCTTACAGCTCACGATGGTTCGTAGAGGGAGATACGGTCACAAAGATAAGCAAACCATTTAGGACTTTATAGGTAATAGCCTGCACTTTGAATTGGGACTGGAAACTTATCAGCAGCCAGTGGAGCTGCTTCAGTAGAGGCATCATCCGCTCCCTGTAACTAGCTCCAGTTAACAATCTGACTGCCGACCTTTGCACCAGTTGCAGTTTCCAGGCCATCTTCAAAGGCAGCCCCACATAGAGTGTGTTGTAGTAATCCAGTTTAGATGTAACCAAGGTGTGGACCACCATAGCCAAGTCAGGCTTCTTGCGGTATAGTTGCAGCTGGT
Source organism: Anolis sagrei (assembly GCF_037176765.1). NCBI lineage: Eukaryota > Metazoa > Chordata > Lepidosauria > Squamata > Anolidae > Anolis > Anolis sagrei. The sequence continues at coordinate 138,620,457 of NC_090021.1, read as the reverse complement.
GCACAAGTTTGAACTGCAAAGGCCCTCCCGGCCACTGCCAACTCCTGAGCATCAAGCATCAGCACCAAGTCCAAGAGGACCCCCAGACTGTGGACAGATAATATGCAATATGTAATATATCATTAGTGTAACACAATCACTCCTAAATATATCAGTGACCAATCTGGCAGCCATGTTTGGACAAACTGAAGTTTACGAACTTGGTACAAAGGTATAATAATGTACAGCACATTGCAAAAATCCAACCTTGAACTTACCAGCACATGTACGCATACTGCTGTGTTTGGATCCTGCAGCTGGTGTGAAAGCTGAAGTTAATCACAGGCACTCCTGGCTGTCACATCTATCTGAGCTGCAACCATAGCAGGCTCATATTTGTATCCTGCTTGAAGCCAGTTTGAAATGGGTTTGGATAACTTGAATCATCCAAGACTGCCTGGGGTTGAGAAACAATTGCCCTCTCCATCACCTTGCCCAGAAAAGAGAGATTTGGTCTGAGGTTTTATTAAGTCCAGGTGGTTCAGGGAGGGCATTTTTAGTAGATTTGGTTCAGCCACAGAGAGTGCCAACCAAGGATCATTAGAGCTGGATTGGATTTTGTTTTGATAAAATCCCAGATAATCACTAATTTCTTTTGCTAGATATTTGCTTTGATCCTTCAAAACACCTCATGTCATTGCAACCAGATGAACAACTGGCAGCACACAAAACAGGTTTCAGTGAAGTGATAAACGGTGGTATTTTAACAGGAGTTTAACAGGCAGTCCCCATATGCCATGCAATAACAATCCTCCTGGTTTAGGTCTCAATGTGGTAACTGAAACAAACCAGCAGTCATCCCTCCCATCCTTGTGCAACATATGTGGCCAGGGAATTAGTCCAGTTTTGCATTAAGGTAATGTGCATTTCTGTTGCTGCTCACATGTTGCTACAATTGTTGGAGGTTGACAGAACTGAAGAAATTCAGTAAAGATTGTCAATTGTTTCATATTTTCCTCCAAAGCAATATAATGATGGTGTTTTGTTCCCCCTCACCCACTTTTTGTTCTGTTGGTATTGCCGAGCCTCAATAATTTGTGCATAGCATGTATTATTTGTTAAAATGTCATGCTTTTATGAAAGGGTCACAATAACCTATAAAAATTTTCATGCCAGTGTGTCTATTGGAATTTGCTAGTATGTTTTTATTTGCCTCAACTACATCTCTTCAAAAAGTTTCAAAAATTGTATTTTTACACATAGCAGGACAGTGTTGAGGGGAAAAAGTGAACTGTAGGAAATAATCTATTTGGTTGGTTCTTTAAACACCTTTTAAAAATGTAGAGCCATAATATGCATGTTACTTTGATGTTAGCCTTGCAGCATTCAACAGAGTTTGTTTGCACATAACAATACAAGGCTATACATGCCTACTCTGAAGTTACTTTTATTAATTTCTAGGAAAGTATCCCAAGGTGAATAGATATTTGGTTTTCGGAGAGTTGGATCCAGAGTTACCAATGCTTAGAAAAGATCCGTACACAGTTGTCCCAACCCATTTACTGGGGTGAGGGTACAGAACCCCTGTGAAGGTGCGGAAATTGATCTCACCCCCCCCCTCAAACCCCCCAAATTCACATTTTTTTTAACTTAAGAAAACACCATTACAGGAATCTCTAAGTCTTCCAGCATGACTCTGTGGTCAACTTCCAATAGAATAATTCTGGTGTTCTCTTTTGGAATCTCTAGACCTCATCTACACCATCTATGTTTAATATACATATTTCAAAAGTAGCATCAAACTGTAGTGGCCAGACAACATGACCCCAAAAAAGTTGTGAAAGAAAGGCTGTAATGTGCATCAGTGTTCTGTGGTTTATGTAATCACCATCTGGGCTCAAACTGATTCCAGAATTTCTTATGTAATCATCTGCACAGCGGTACCACTTTTTAAAATACCATTTTGAAACTGCATTAAATTGTCAGTGTAGATGGGGTCTTCTAGGTCTTCCAACATGACTCCGTAGTTAACGTCTGCCAGAGGTTGATCATAGAACTGCGACAGAGGACCTAGAGATTCCCAGAGAGAATGTCATATCCACTTATCTGGAACTAGAGCTGCATCTACAACAATGTAGAATTAATGCAATTTGACACCACTTTAGTTGTAGGGTCATTAGCCTTCTTTGTCAAAGAGTGCTGGTGCCTCACCAAATGACAACTCCCAAGAGTTAATAGCATTGAGCTATGGAATTTCAAGTGGTATCTAGCTGCACTAATTCTGCAGTGTAGATGCTCCCAAAGCCCTGTTGCCATAAGTGACACAATTATAGTGATATTCTTCTACTTGAACTCCCATGGTAGTCTTTTGTGGAATTTGTAGTTTGGTCATCACCAGAGGAACTCCCTGGCTTAGGATTCTAAATGCTCCACCCTCAACTTCAAACCCCAGGATACTACAAGACAAAACTATGGCAGTTAAAGTGGAATTACAGAGCTATAATTATGTAGTGTGATATATGTTTTTGTGTACATTTTCTGTTTCTTTAGCATAGAAACAAGCAACACTACAGAAGCAATATGATAGCTATCTGCAGCTATAAACTTATACAAAATATGCATAGAGTGAAAAATACTTGTCTTGAAATGCAAGAAGATGGCTCCATTCCAGCAAAAATACAATGCCAATGACAGAATGCTGAATTAAATGAGCCAGTGGACTTGAAGACAGTTGCTCCATGCTCGTATCTGTTGTCAGTCACCATGACAAACATATTCATGAGTCCAAAAATTTTAGTCAAAATTGTGATCTTCAAAAACTGGGTCAACTTATCAACTGGTCAATGTAAATAGTGCACCTGAACTGTTACATGAAAAGAACCATCTCTGAGTTGAGTCTGTTTCTTAAAGTAGAATCAATCCCTCTACTCTCAACTTATACATGAGGTTGACTTATACATTGTTTATATGATAGTTTTCTATGGAGGAATAAAAAAATTGTGGATGATAAACTTTCTGTCATAGACCCAACTTTACGTGAAACTTGGATATCCATTCCATACAATTTAAGTATAAATGGAAAGGCTCCAAGCCGAAAACTGCATTTTTTTTTATTTTACTACTTAGGATTCTGGTAGTGTATTGCTTGGATAGCCATAAGACCTTTTCTAAAGTTCACATATCTTATATCCTACAGCACAGAACTAAATGGCTTTTTCTTATTTACATTAAGCCTCCTATACACTATGGGGGTAACTCAGCAAAAAGTATAAATTGCATTTGCAGTCAGTTTATGTTGCAGCTGTAGAGGAGAAGGCTCAATCTGGAATTAAGTATATCCCAAAAGGTGAGAAATGACTGGTGGAAATAATATTCAGGTAAGGCACAAAACTGGCACAATTAATTTTGATAAAATACAAGGATTGGTCAGATACAAGGATCCTTGAAGAGAAATAGGGAAGGAGGAAAGGGGAGAGTATATTACAAAGTCACAAACCATCCATATGAAAATCCCAAGATGAGTTGATGCAGTGCTAATATACAGACTTCCTTGGGGTTTTAAAATTAATTTCTCATCTTTCTTTAATTTCCTTAATTTTTTTATTGCACATGATCACTTTGGCAGCCCTGATGAGCAGAGAAGTGACTGATTATTTTTTAATGACATGAATGCATGAATAAAACCTCCTTTTTGCCTATTTTTCTCCCAACGTGGACATTGCTGTAATGATGAACATTTTCTTAACTCAGATGTTGGGAGCACAAACAAGAATGAGAGGCAGTGACATGCACAGACTTTTTAAGATGACAGCAGTTCCTTCAATCTCGGTGGTTTTGATTTCAATTATATCCCTCCCCCCAACCCCCAATTCATGGTAAGTATGGACAGCATGAAAGTGGCCCAACTGAATGTAACCTATAATCTCAGTTCTTAGCCTATAATCATTTACACTAGTGTCTCACAAAGTCTAATGAAGCTAACTTCAAAAGAAATCCCTTTTGAGGATTAAAGCCTGAACTAGAATACTAAAAGTGTATTGTTTAGTACGTGCCATTTAATTTTCTCCTCCTCTTTCTAGGTGCTATATTTATACCCTTCTCTCTCTTTCAGACACATATAGAAACAGGAAGTGACATTTAAAGTTGTATCCTTGTGGGATAATTCGGCAATTTTAAATTAATGATGTAAAACTGGATAAAAACACAATGCCTCGACACTGCTCTGGTAGGAGTGCAGAGAGCAGATGGGTAGAGCTGCATGAAACAGTGTGGGACTCGTAACATGCACTGATACAGTCATATGGACTTCAATGGCATTGTAGTACATTGGCTACAATATGATGCATGGCTTCTTCTAAAAAGAACAGCCTTCTGTCTCTTCAATAACCCAAAATAATATCCCCCTTCCCAATCTAGTGTCCTCCAGATATAACTTTCATCACCCAAACCAGTTTTCATAGTTGACCACTATGGAAAGTACTTCCTGCCGGGAAGTAGCAACCAATAGTGAAAGGACCAAGGCAGTGACATCTCCAGCTTATACCTTGTTTGGGTATCAGCCAGCATGTCAATGACTTAAATCAAGAAATAGTTTTCTAAGATCTACAGAGACACTAGCTGGAACACCCCAGCAAGCAAGAGTCCAAAAGTGGCAGGCTCAAACCCAGAACCTCAGTCAATGGCTGATACCAAATGAGAGACTCCCCCCTGGGCGACTTGGAAGGCACTGAACAGACTGCGCTCTGGCACCAAGAGATGCAGAGCCAATTTTAAGAAATGGGGCTACAAAGTGGAATCCATGACATGCGAGTGTGGAGAAGAGCAAACCACTGACCACTTGTTGCAATGCAACCTGAGTCCTGCTACACGCACAATGGAGGACCTCCTTGCGGCAACACCAGAGGCACTCCAAGTGGCCAGATACTGGTCAAAGGACATTTAATCAACTACCAAGCTTGCAAACTTTGTGTTTTGTCTGTTTGTTTGTTTTGTTAAAAATGTAATACAAATGTCTGGTTGCTCCTGACATGATAAATAAAACCACTATGGGAGAACACAGGGCTTTATATAACTGGTTTAGAATTCTAAACTGTGTGAAACGATATTATTGTCTCAGCCAGCTTCATTCAGGTGAAACCTTGGATGGATCTACACTGCCACATAATGAAATTTAATTTATGCCATGCTGTTTACTCTGTATGTTTTGGTGATGTTACTTGGAAACCGCCCTGAGTCCCCCTCGGGGAGATAGAGCGGTATATAAATAAAGTTTTATTATTGTTATTATAATTTGAACTGCATTATATGGTCAGTGTAGACCCATATGCTGTTCAAATTACATTTTATATGCCTGTACTGACCATACAATGCATCCCAAACTGTATTATATGGCAGTGTAGATCCACCCGGGGTGGGGGGGGGGGATAGTTTTTGAGACTATTTTTGCATTGCACTGTAGAATGAATGCAGTTTGACACCATTTTAATTGCAATGGCTCCATGTGATAGAATCTTGGGAATTGTGTTTTGGTGAGGCAATTAGAAGGCTAAAGACCATGTAAATATACTCTATGATTCCATAGCACTGAGGCATAGGAGTTAAAGTGGTGTCAAACTGCATTCATTGGACAATGTAGAGCCAAACTGCATTAATTGTACAATGTATGACTCTGAAAATTCCTCAGCCAGCATGGCCAGCTCTGTTTTGTGGGGAGGTTTTTGGCATGCTGCTTCTCCATATTAGTGATCCCGTAATAAGGTTGGACACCTCCTCACATGCAACAGTTAGCTTGGTCTTTGTTCTCCATCCATATATTATCATGGGCTCACCACTGGAAGTTAATGAGATAGGAAGAAAACAAAGGCAGTGATTACTGCTTGGATGAATATCCATGCTGACCATAGAGGTGAGGAATTTGGACACTCATCCAGAATGGTAAGCTAAAGCTGTCTATCTGGACTTGATGAGTCCAGGGCTAGAACAGCACAAATTACTGAGAGTTTGTTTGGTGGGCCTTTAGCACAGCAGGTTAGCCACCAGCTGCAGTTAAATCTTGCTAATTGGAAGGTTGGCAGGTCGAAGCCTGGGTCAGGGTGAGTTCCTGGCCTTCAGCCCAGCTCCCACAAACCTAGCAGATTGAAAACAGCAATTGTGAGTAGATAAGTAGGTATCGCTTTAAAAGTGGGGAGGTATTTAGGCACCCATAAGGAAATGCCAGAAAAATGCCATCAGTTTGATCAAAGGAGGAAGTTTCCTTGTCTACCTTAGCAAATTCCAATGAAATGCATTGTGCCAAGGATATTAATCATATACTGACTTCATATTAAACATCTTGCATCCTCATATCTTCAAACACCTATGTACACATGGTTGGCTGTATAAACATGCAGACACATGGGACATGTATAGTGGCTGCAACGTATGTGGAAACATGTCCAGGTACATGTAACAGATGCATTTTGCAAGTAAAGCTGCCCTTAATCAACCACACACTTCTTTTACGTATGATCCATTAACCATGTTGAAACTCATATCTTCAAACACCTATGTACACATGGCATATGAGTGTATAAGCACACAAATACACTGGGCGCATGTATAGTGGCTGCAATGTATGTGAAAACATGTCCAGGTACACGTATCAGTTGCATTTTGCAAGCAAGACTGCCCTTAATCACCCACACACTTCTTTTACACATGGTTCAGTAATCATGTTGTAACTTTTAACGTATAGGATATTTATGCTTAGTTTATTAAAATATTACTATCCTGCCTTGGTTCATTAGATCTTAGGACAACATCCATATCATTCAGCATTATGAATAATAAATGTACACACTTTAAAATAGTAAAAAAAAATCATGTAAGCAGACTAACAGAATATCAAACAATTTAAGATGTGAAACAGATTAAAAAGTTTTTAAAAGGTTAAAAAACACATGTATGTACATTTTGGAACAAATCAATTAAGGCCCAAAGGCTTTTAAAAAGCTATTAAAAAGCCATTAGTTTGATGCCAATTGGATCTCTAAAGGTGGGTTTTCCATAACTGGGCTGCCAAAATTCCTGCCTCCTTATCCAAAATATTGGCCCCTGGTTTTTTCCGATACAGATGAAGGCCTTTCTAGCAGACCTCAGTCCTTAGCAGAAGGATATATCCAAGAAATCTTTGAAAGATCCAAGCCACTGCCATGCACAGCCAACCTTCTTTTGTACTGCTGCAAAGAAATTACCATTTTTACTCTAATTTTGGCTGCATCAATCCCCTGTGCACTCAAGGTAGAGCAGACCTGTTCATGTTCAATCTAAAAATGGATCTGATGATTTATACAGCCATGTTACACCAGGGATGACTGACGGTGAAGCAAATGATGAAAACAGTGAAGGGGAAAATGTTTAGACTGCAGTCTCTAAATATGGATCCCGTTAGTGCCCAAGGCTATGAAAGCCCTTAGGTAACAGCTGAATATAAGCTTCCCCCACTTCTTCAGGGAGGGGGGAAATTACAGTTTTCATATGTGTTGCCCTAGGCTCCTTCGCTGAAGTTGATACTGATTGTTGATGTTGGTTTTGCGTTGCTTGAATAGCCAAGTCATGTTCAAGAAGCTGGAAACTGGCTGCAGACAAGACAAAACCACTAGAGGCCAGGGAAAAGTGGCAGAATCACCTCAGTTTGACAATAAACAGGAAAGGGCACCTTTTCTTAAGTTTGTCAGCAACTTTCAAGGCCTGTCTGAGAGGGGGGGGGGGTATTAAGGAGACATCTTGCTTGTATATCGATATTATAAACATTGCATTCTTGAGAATATAAAAAAATAGTTTAGCAAATTTCTGTTGTGATTGTTGCTGCCATTTTGCTTTCACCATTAAAATTTGCCTGGTTAAATTCCTCTCATACATGAAGACAACTGGAACTAATCAGAGCACATAAAGTCGCTTTTCAAAGGGTAGCACAACAGGTCTGATGGCTAGCTGGGAGTGCTCTCTTATAAATCCTACTTCTTGGAGATTGGCAACCTCATCACAAAGTCAGCCAGCATTGCCATGCATCGTGGCACTTCAGGTGGTGCCTGTCGAAGGAGTATGGGGAACCCATCACCCCACACTTTGCATTGCCCAGCTCACCCATTCCCATCCCACGGGAACATGGACTGCCTGACTTCTCCCTGTTGTTCTTGGTTTTTTGTGTGTGTCAGGAGCGACTCGAGAAACTGTAAGTTGCTTCTGGTGTGAGAGAATTGGCCATCTGCAAGCATGTTGCCCAGGGGATGTCTGGATCATTTGATATTTTTATCATCCTTGTGGGAGGCTTCTCGCATGTCCCCACATGAGAAGCTGGAGTCGATAGAGGGAGCTCATCCGCCTCTCTCCTCGGATTTGAACCTGTGACCTGTCAGTCTTCAGTCCTGCCAGCACAGGGGTTTAACCCACTGCGCCACCGGGGGCTCCATTGTTCTTGGTACAACACAGGAAGCCTCCCATGTTGCAGCTGCAGTGGCATGCTCCACTTCAGTTTTCCTTTAAGCATGGAGCCCTGCTGTTAAAGTAGCTGAGCATTGTAGAATGGGAGCCGGAGAGCTCTGTGCTTTTTTTTTTTTTAAAGGCAAAGTGAAGCATGCCGCCAAATTCAGCCCTGTCTGATGAGGTCATTAGAGGGAACAAATGGTATTACATAACATTATACCCTCCAACATTTCACAGAAGAAAACTAGAGGGTGTCTACACTGGCCATATGTCCTGAATTTGACCAGAGGTTGTTCCTGTGCATCCAGACATCTCCAGAGATATTCAGTTCTTATGGTGGGGTAAAACTGGCAATTTGCATTAGAAAAAGTTGCAATTAGAAGAAAGAAGAGAGATCACCCCCTCCTTTCCCCTTCTCTCCAGTTGAGCAGGCATCTCTGCTGACATTGGTAAAGGAATCAAGTGACAACCAAGAGCTCCGGGTCTTGGTCACCCCTGCATTGACAAAAACCCCCCTCACAGATGTCATAGTTAACCAAACCTATGAAAGCTTTTGGAATACAACTCCCATTGTTTATGCTCACCGTAGGATGCAAAAGGTTGTAGCAAAAAAATTGAAATAGCAAGCCCATTCCTTTCTAGACAATCCCCAGAAATTTGCATGTCTTGGAAACAAAATTAGTTTTGAAATGTAAATATTTAATACCCTAAAAAGAATGTTAACTCATTACTGCTTGAACATGGAGCTCCCAATGGCACACTGGGTTAAACCCTTTTGCTGGCTGGACCGACAGGGCAGCAGTTTGAATCTGTAGAGAGCAGGTGGAGCTCCCTCTGTCAGCTCCATGTGGGGACATGAGAGAAGCCTCCCACAAGGATGGTAAAACATCAAACATCCGGGCATCTCCTGGGCAACATCCTTGCATACAGCCAATTCTCTTACACCAGAAGCAACTTGTCTCAATTTGCTTCTGACACGATAAAAAAACAACATGGTTGATCATTTCTTACCAAGTATTCTGAAATCCATATACTTCAAAATCCAAAACTGTTCACCTAGGTGGTTGAGATAGTGACACTTTGCTTCTTGGTGGTTCAGTGTACACACACTTTGTTTCGTGTCCAAAATTATTTTAAGTGTCGTGTATAAATTTACCTAAGTGTTTGCATACACTTACCTACGTGTTTATGGTATATGTGAAACATAAGCAAAATTTGAGTTTATACTTGGGTGCCAACTGCAAGTCATCCCATTATATACATATATGCAAATGAAAACATTTCAAAATCTGAGCAAAAAAATCCAAAACTCTTCTGCTCCCAAGTACTTCAGATAAGGGATACTCAACCTATACATGAAACTATGGTCAGTGTAGTTTGTTGCTACCAAACTCTAGGAGGAAGAGATGCAGAATAGAAAATTTAGACAATAGGTTTTCATGCAGTTTGATGGATACATGCTATAATTCAGATTGCTTACTTACATTTAAACTGTCAATCTGAAAGCCAGTTATCAGTTATTAATATTTATGTGTTTTACTTAGGAGAGGTTGCAACTGATGCTGTATCAAGCACCAATACATAGGGGTGGGAAATTCGTTTATGTGAAGGTTAATAGGAAAGTGCTATCCCCCTCCCCAAAGATTGATTTTGTGGTTATGACTGAGCTACTTGATGGTTATGCTTTTGCATGGCCATGTATTTAAGGGAAGTCTTTCATATGGGCCGTATTGAGACGTTGGGTGGCAGCAGATTTTTATGTGCAGTATACAGAACATTCTGGAAAGACAGAATCTCTGTATGTGCCATAGTGTTTCGAAAATGAGATTCAATTATATTTCTAGAGAACATTTCTGTACTTTGCTGCTGCTGAGTATTTTTGGAGGCACAGCGGTATTTTTATGTCTAGAGCAATTTCCTCTAAAAAGTGGTTTTCTGCCAATTTAGCCGCTTCAGAGATGGTGTTTAGTGTAGTGCTATCTTTTCACTTAGCTAATAATATGTCATTTTCTACAAGGACTTAAAAAAATCCCATTACTTATGTTATTCCTCCCCCTAACCCAAATTGCTTACTTGTAAATACCCATCAGATTTCAGATACTAAAGTATGACTTATCTGCAGGAGGTATCAAATAACTCCCCAAACTAAGTGCAGTCAGCATTTGAAGTGGTCAGCTTCTTCATTAGATGGAGCAAAGCAAATTGTAGCTTCTTTATGTTCAGGTTCTGGTATACTTTAACTATCATCATGCAGGAGGAGGGAAAATTATTTTATACAAGGTTGGCACCAGAGATTGGCATGGATGTCTATCTACCAAAGGGCATACATTTTCAAATGATTCTATGCCCATCCCTGCAAGAGCTTGCAAAATCACTTTTCAGAAAGCAATTACCATATATACTAGAGTATAAGCCAACCCGAATATAAGCCAAGACACCTAATTTAAAACCCGGAAAAAGCTATTGTCTTGAGTATAAACCAAGGGTGGAAAACGTAGCAAATACTGGTAAATTTCAAAATAAAAATAGATACATTAATTGAGGCATCAGTAGGTTAAATGTTTTTGAATATTTACATAAAACTGTAATGTAAGATAAGTCTGTCCAACTCTGATTAAACCATTATGCTAAACTTCCTCAATGCAAATGTGCTTACACATCCTTCCAATAATAATAGAGTAAAATAATAAAATGTAATAATAATAGAGTAAAATAATAAATGTAATAATAATAATATAGAGTAAAATGCAAATGTAATAATAATAATAATATCAAAATAATAAATGTAATAAAAATAATAATCATAACAGAGTAAAAATAAATAACTTTGACTCGAATATAAGCCAAGGGGGGCCTTTTCAGCCTTAAAAAAAAAGACTGAAAAAATTGGCTTATACTCTAATATATATGGTAGTTGCCCACGTAAGACTAAACCCTCTCCTGCGGTACTTACAAATATGACAATATTAAAAATAATGTTGGATTATTTTGGCAATATGAGACACAGTGCAAGTAATTCCTCCACCATAAGTGAAGAGCTAAGGCAAACTCCCTCTGTCCAAATCTGTCCAAATAATCCCTTGGCAACATATGTGTTAAATGACCTGAAGACACACAACAACAACAAATCTTGCCCTCTATTCATTGAGGAATCAGCACTGTTCCCTTTCTGATCCCCCCTCCCCCCATATTTATTGGACGTCTGATAAAAAGCTACCTCTTCTCACTTATTTCAAGATTTTTGTTTCTAAAATACAAATGGCTAGTGGCTTTTCCAGTCTGTAAAAAAGGAAACCACCCTAATAGGCATAAATTATCATTTCAATTCAGAGACACTCTGAATTAACTGCTCCCAGGAATGTAGGTTGATTGCAGACACAGCACCTCCAACTTAAAGGGAAAGCCTAAGGATAATTAATATTTTTGAAGAAAAAAAACAATTCCACAATCTTTTACTTTGACATTTGTTTTACATAGAAGTTTTTATCCCTTCAAGCTCTGCTTCTTTCCTGTTAGCCTGTGTTTTTCCTTTCCCCATTTTTCCCTCTTTTTCACAGTGTTCAGCATATGCATTTGTCCCTTGTATAGACCTGCCTGCCTGTAATAAAATGCAATTCCAGCATCTCTAGAGGTTTACTTGATTGAATTCTTGTTGCAATGATGTCATGAATAGCCATTGCAAGATTTCACATCTCTTTGTGCCTGGTCACAACACTATCTGGGCATTCCACATGACTACTTTCTCACTCCCAATTTTATTGAAATACAGTGTTCCCTCATTTATCGCAGGGGTTCTGTTCCAAGACCCCCCGCGAGAAGTGAAAATCCGTGAAATAGGGGTATTTAAAGAGAGTTGTAGTTCACCTACATCCAGAGAGCACTGTGGACTCAAACAGTGATGGATGAATACTCAATACAGGGAGGGAGCGAGCCCAAGGCCAGCTGAGGAGGAAGTCCCAGGAGACAAAAGCTCCCCCCAAGCCAAAAATTGGGCCAAAGACCCAAAGCAAACCCGCTTCCAGCCACTTCCAACCAGTGCTGCCACGTCCCCGCTGCTGCTGCTGCTGCCAAGTTTGCCACTGAGGGAAGGCACACTGCCTGGCATGGCCTTCCACAGTCCAGCCAATCAAGGGAAAGCAGGGTCCACCTCCCATTGGCTGGGTGGGCCACAACACTGGCGGGAACTTTTTCCACCACCAAGGGGGCTGCTGGGAAGAAGAAGCCACCTCTGGCACAATGGCAGAGGAAGGAAGACCCCTTTGTCACCATGGTGGAAGAAAGAAGGCAAGGAGGGAGGGAAGGAGGGAAGGTGAGGAGGAGAAGGATGGCTGTGATGGCACAGGGAAACCCACGAAACAGCGAGTCCTCGGTAAATGAACCATAATCAGTGTGCACAATGTGATAATGGGTTGAGCATAGTATCTAATTGAAGGGATGTTTGTGGAACCGGTGATAGTATGATAGCTGGGTCTGGAAGCTCCAAGTGTTATGGAGATGCCGCAAAGGTGGCTATGAATAAGGGAAGGAAGGAGGTGGAGTGAGAGCAAGGAGAGCGAAGAAAGAATACAAAGGAGGGGGCGCTTAGGGTAAGGGTTACAGCAAGGTTTAAGGTTTGGGTTAAGGCTAAGGTTAAGGCTAGGGTTATGGTTAGGGTAAGGGTTAGGGGTTACGGTTAGAGTACAGGTTAGGGTAAGGTTTAGGGTAAAAGTTAGGGTAAGGGTTTAGGTAAGGGGTTAGGGTTAGGCTTACAGTAAGGTTCAGGGTTAGGGTAAGGGTTAGGGTTTCACTGTTAAAGAGCTCTTACATTCCTTCTGTATTATCTGTCTCTGGCCTGGCTTACATTAGCTAAGTCTCTCTTGTGCAAACAGCGCTCTCAAAGGAGCCATGCGGCATCTCTGTAACTCTCGGAGCTTCCGGACCCAGCTATCATACTGTTACCATGGAACTTTCCTGTTGTATATTCATTCTGTGTTCCCCATGTTTTATCTGATAACCTGCATCTAGTTAAACGGCTGAGCTGCTGAACTTGCTGACCGAATGGTTGGCTGTTCGAATCCAGGGAGTGGGGTGAACTCCCACTGTTAGCTCCGGCTTCTGCCAAACTAGCAGTTCTTAAGGCTGCAGGATCTATAAAGTTCTTCTAAGAGGGGAGAGGGCAACCAATGATTCTCGGTGCAGAAGGTAGCCATGCTTTCTTAAGGTAAAACATGCTTAATTGTAAAGTAAAACAGTAACAGCAATTTTAAATAGCTGTTTCATCTCTGACCTCAAATTGCTCCCATTTCAATGCCTGCCCATCTCAGGATCCATTGTACAAAAGCCGTGTTGAACCCATTCTTTAAAACAGACCACATTCTGTCATGACCAAAAGGTCTTGGGACCCTGAAACACTTTGGTATTTGGCAGAAATCTTGAACTAAAAAGATAAACGTGATCTTAAAAATAGCTACCTGGAGGCTGGGGCCTAAAATGTCCTAAAGGCATCAGACCCTGTTGGATCTTGGAAGCTAACCATGGTCAACTCTGGTTAGGACTTGGATGGGATGCTCAGTGATTCAAACCTACTCCTGCAGCCACAGTGGAAGGCAGTGGTGACCCACCTCTGAATACATCTTGCCAAGAAAACCATGGGATATGTTTTGCCAAGCAACATCCACAGATTTGCTTGGCAAAAGCTGCACATTTATATGGGAGAAATTCCAAGTAAATGCAATGGGGCCTATATCTGAGTAGTTATGTGTAGGTTTGCCCTGTTAGTTAGTTAACTTGAAAGAGATAAAATTCAACATTGTTTGGGCTATTTTCTGAACAACTAATGCTTAAAAATACCCACTTCCACCGGAGTTGATTACAGATCAATAACTACATCGGTATCCACTTTGAGAGTTGCCTGACTCTTTCAGACTCAGGTAATGGTACCATTTGTGCTGGAGGTAAATTGTCATCTGACTGGCAATTTCCCAAAGTGGACGCCAATCATACGGAAGAAAACTCTCCCTTTTGCTTGACTCATTTGATAGACTTTCATTTTTATGGAAGGCCTGAGCTATTTCCTATCAATAGGAAGAAAGACCTGTTAGAAGAAAGACGATAAAGCCTAAGTACCTAGGAATAATCATCCCAGGATTCTGTATGGTAGCTGAATAATCCTATTTCAGGAGATACACATAAATGTGGATTTCAGAAATTATAGTTGTAGTGTTTTAGATCTAGAGCAAGCCATGCAAAGAAACCAACAAGGTCAATATGAATTTCATGTATGGAAGAGTAATTAGAACACTGGGGGCCTTGAGTCTCACTTTCGCTATTACTACATATAATTGGATAATTTAATGATACTGCACAATGTATTTTTAGCCCATGCAACCCTGGTTTTCGCCAAAGCACAAAAACAACATACTATTTTCCCTACATCATAAAGGCATTCTGTATATCTATACTAGATAGACCAACAAATGGCATGTTGATCTTGAATGGTGTCCTAAATCTCAACTTCTTCAGTTTTAGTTAATGCTGGGTGGTGTGTATGTGTACAATAGATTGAAATAGTACCACATAGACCCTGAGGCTAGTCAAATTGTCACCCTCCGGTGTTGTGAAGATCAACACAAACAATTTCATGCATCCCATATGCAAACACATCTTGTCTACTGACTTCTTCCCATATAGACAACTTGCCATCTTTTTTCTATTTTAACACCCTGGCAAAATGGAGGACATCTCATGATGCATGGCCAACACAGAACCGTGTTGCGAGCACATTAAGATGGAGAGACAACTTCATTTTCAGGAGTCAGGTGCTGCCTGTCTCCTGAGCCAATAAAATGAGCAGGAAACGGAAAAAGCACAGAAAAGGATGGAAATGGACATGGGATGGCTGGCCATTCCAGAAGATGAGGAAATATGAAAATGAATGAATTAAGAAAGTTCACTCTACTTAGTAATTATTAATGTGATAAGGTCCTTCATCTGACTCAAGACAGAAGTAAAGAACGAAATAGTGCCTCCCACATTTTATATATGGAGACCGATTAGACTGGAAGTTGAATCTGAGTCCCATATTGACAATAGTCCACTTCACCAGACAAGTTAAATAGAGGGCAGTGAACAGACTGTTTTGGCACACACACCTCTGCCCTTATATTGTAGTGTTTGCTATCTGAATTTGTCATTAGTTTGCCTAATAGCAGAGCTGACCTGACCTATACTCTGGATGAAATGAAGTGTTTATAACTATCTCATAAGAGAATATCTGGGGATACAAAAATATTCAATCTTAGGCCAGGTGGCAGACTGTGTCTAATGATATCAGTTGCCAGGAGAGAAAAAAATCCACTTCACTCACAACTATAAAGCTATCATTTTTAAAAACACGTAAGCGGAATAAGGTACAATAAAATTTATTCTTGAAATAGTAATACAATGTCAGTTTTAGTTGCATACAGTAATAATATTGGCAGTGTAGATGGGGCCTTAGGATTCTTGCACTTGCGGGAATGCATGCAGAAACCAAATGCAAAATTGCTGAATGGGAGAAATCAACCCCCTTTGGTATTTCACCAATGCTCCCATAATGTAACTCTGGCTAAATTGTATTTATCTATAACTAGGAAGTGCAACCCTACTGTTTTGCAAATCGCCGTATGCGAAAGTCTTAGCTAGATGAGACATGAGTGAAAAATACTTTGGAAGGGGAGAAGACCAATAACAAACCTTTAAAGTCTGCACCATATTGGTGCAGCTTTGTGCTCAAATCATAGTGTACCACCTGCAAAATGACAGTGGTTATGTTTGCACAATGAATTCAGTGTCTCATGTGTAAAAAAACAATCAACATATCTGAGACCAGTAATTGCCTGTTTAATTTTAGAGAAAGGAATGTGCTGGAGAAAAGGAGAGGGAGGCAACTTGCACAATCCCTTCTGAAGGGTCACCAGTATTTTTACTGGTTCCAAGATGGGATGTTGAAGGCCTTTCCACATGGCTGTAGGAAATGGTGGACACTGTGTTAAGGTCAAGGCAAGGGCCAATAATATCTATAGGGAATGAGGAAGGGAAGCTTCCCCTCCACTGGCACAGTCCTGATGTCCCTTGGACCCTATGGATGTCATCTCCAGAGTGTCCCCTAGCCCTTTAAAACAGATTTATAGGCACAAAAGCAGCTGGAATTGCAGAAGCGATTCGGCAGAAGCTTCCTCTTGTTTTTTCCTGTAGAAGCAAAGTCTGGTTCTGACCTTCCTTCAGGGTCTTGGGCATTTACTGTTCCATTGCACATTTTTATTTATTTCAGCACAAGGTCTAATAGCATGTAAAGAAAAAGCTAATTTTTGCCTTTGTTGCTTTCTAACATCCCTGCTTGACTGATTTCAGCTAGCTTACACTAAAAATGGCATTCTTTGAAAACCAATCAATAGGTTTGGAAAGTAAAAATTGCAGATAAAAACAGAATAAGAACTAATTGAAGAAAAGGCTCAGTATTACTCAGAAAGACTTGAACATTGTTCCCCAACAGGCTGCCCTGATGATATAGTGGATTACATTGTCCATCATTCTGTGTTGGGGGATGATGAGAGATGTGACCTACCATATCCAAAGAAGTGAGAGGGTATTATTTGAATCTTCTAATCGCTAAAGAGTGCTCAGAGCTAAATAGGATGCAGGGCCATTGTGGAATCCAGTTGTGGACAAATATCTGATGCCATTCACGCAAAAGCCCATTGTAATTCAGAATATGAAAAGGGGAGAGCAGTTCACTATGTTGCTTTGACATCCTTATATTGTTCAATGCATTTATTCTCTTTCAAATTCATAGCACATATTCATTTGCAATTTCTTTGCCAGTTATTACTGTGAGGGTGAGGTTTTCTTTCTGCTGTTTAGTAAAAACAACAGCTGAAAATCCATTTCCTATTCTAGTAATTGTATCGGTGCTATGAAATACCCGCCATAATCAGGCAATAGGAAATGAAAGGCTGTATATTTCAGAGTGATTATAGTCCACTCCATGTTGTTTATATGGTCTGAAATCAAATACAAAGTGACCACCTGAGAATTGTAGTAATTGTCCTAAAAAACGATATCTGTGTAAGTTGGGTTCTGATCATTGTTTTGAAATCTTATATGCAAGTAGTCTGGATGCTTAAAAGGCCTTGTAAATATATTAGAGGTGTCAAAGTCACCTGATATGCCAACATTTGAATTGATATGATTATAGAGAAGCCCACAGTTTCTAAAATTAAAAAGGATAACCCTTCCCAATTAACAGCAATTTAAAAAATCTATCTGTATACGATAGTTGTCTGAAAGAATTCTGATAGGCAGGAGGAAACAGAGGAATCCCAAGAATGCAAGAATAGCCTTCCCAGAGCAGGGTTTAGGCCCATGTTGGCGAACCTATGACATGTGTGTCGGCACTGACACACGTAGCCATTTTCGATGACACAGGGCTGCATGCGGCCGCATACAGAGAAGATGGGGCTGCATCCCAAGAAGGACATTTTATCCACGGCTCCTACACCAGCATTTTTCTATAATGCCGAGATATATGGCATTATAGAAAAAGCAGGTAAGTTAAATAATTAGTTTTTGGTTTATTAAATACAGTTATATATTACAATAATATAGTTTTGTTAGTAAACTATACATATCATGAAGATATGGTTTTTTCTCGAAGTGACACCCCACCCGCGTTATGCTCGTTTTTTTGGCAAGTATTGACACACCAAGCTCTAAAGAGTGCCCATCATTGGTTTAGGCTGATCTAAGTTAGGCTTCAATTTCCAACAGGTCAGTCAAAATTCAATCACAATTCATTTGTTTTAATTACTTTATTTCAGACCAGGAACAGAAAACATGTAAATTTTGTTACATAGTGATACTAATGTATTTTTTTTTAAAAAAATAAATCCTTTGTGTTATTAAATCATTAAATATAAAAACATTTAAATGCATTAAAACTACACAGCCACCCCCAAAATCCCAATCACAACATCCCTGCCTCTCATCAATCCATTAAGACACAGTAGCAGAGGGAAGTTTTCATCTGCCTAAGAAAGGCAAGCAGGGATAGGCCCATTCTGGTTTCTTTATGGAGGGAGTTCCAGAGTTTGGGAGTAGCCATGAAAACAGAACCACAAAAAGCTCCCCCATCCCCAGATCAACACCCCCCAGATGTTTTGGCCTCCAACTCCCAGAAATCCTAACAGCTGGTAAACTGGCTGGGATTTCTGGGAGTTGTAGGCCAAAACACCTGGGGACCCACTGATCTAGAGTGGGTCCAGCAGCATATGTTGGGCCAGATTCCATTTGGGACACACTCATGATTCTCACTGTGGGCAAGAAGTTCAGAGTCACACCTAAATCCCCCAGTATCATAAACCCAGGAGTCTCCAATATCATTCCTGAGACAGTCCTGGCTCCCAGAAAGGGGCATAGTTGGGCAACAAAGTGGGCAGATACATCATACACAGTCTCCAGTCTGTCCTGGTTATCCATTTTAAAATAAACACATTCAAACCCTACAGATGGAAGGATAAAGACTCTGGTCCAGTGCCCTATTCCTGTAACGTCCCCTCCCCACCTGTGTGCTGCTGCACAGATAATTCCAGAGGGCAAAACTTGAGTGATCCCCCCACTCCATCCTCCAACCAGGTCTTGTCCAGCTAGCTTTCTATAACACATGCCAGTTTGACAAACTTATCCAGGATCAAGTTCTGGACAGCTGTTTCACAATTTACTGACCTAGCATGAAGATTTGATGTATCATTATGACTTGCTCACACCCATTATTTCCCCTTGAATCTTGGCAAATTCAATTTTACTGGGAAGGTCAATTATTTAAAAATATACAAGAATTGTATCTTTTGTAACTAAAGCACAGAGCAGAGCTTTTTCCCTATAGGTTGAGTATCCCCTGAGTATCCCATATCAGACCAGAAGTGTTCCATATTTTGCTCCCCTCTCGCCCGCCAATTTTGGAATTGTTGCATATATAAAATGAAAAAACTTGGAAATGGATTCCAAGTCTAAACATAAAATTAATTTATAGTTCCTATACATCTTATAGGAGCCCCTGGTAGCACAGCGGGTTAAAATGCTGAGCTGCTGAATTTGCTGACCAAAAGGTCAGCAGTTCGAAGCTGGGGAGCGGGATGATCTTCCATTGTTAGACTCAGCTTCTGCCAACCTAGCAGTTCAGAAACATGCAAATGTGAGTAGATCAATAGGTACCACGTTAGCAGGAAGGTAACGCTGCTCTATGCAGTCATGCCAGCCACATGACCTTGGAGATGTTTATGGACAACGCTGGCTCTTCAGCTTAGAAATTGAGATGAGTGCCACCTTCCAGAGTCAGACACGACTAGACTTAATGTCAAGGGGAATCCTTTACCTTCCCTTATACATCTTATACTCATAGCGAGAAGGTAACTTTACACACAATACTTTTAATAATTTTGAGCATGGAACAAAGTTTGTGTACATTGAAACATCAGAAGGCAAATGTTTCACTATCACAGCCACCTATGGGGAAATTTTTGGAATTCTGGAGAAGAGATACTCAACTTGTAGTTTTAAGCAGCTCTGAATATTACGGCATAGCTTGCCGGCAGTCCCCAAGTTACAAACAAGATAGGTTCCTATGGATTTGTTCTTAAGTTTAATTTATGTATCAGTCAGAACAGGTGCACTTTTAAAGTGTAACTCCACACATACACACACTTTAAAGATTTTACCTCACGTTATTTGGCATATTTATATTCTACCCTTCTCACCCCGACTCAGGGGACTCAGGGCGGACCACAGCATATATATGGCAAACGTTCAATGCTGGGACATGAAATCAAAAGATTTGTCTCAATATTAAAATACACTGTTAAAACTGTCTTGATCAATTATTACTATTTATTCCATTATTATTTTGATCACGAATTATTTATTAATTATAATTTATTATATTTATTATATTTATATTCACTAATGATTACTGTTTATTAGGTTATTATTTTCATTATAAATTATTTATAATTATTAGGTTATTATCTTTCTGTTCCTGTAATTGTTTCTATCATAAAAACATGGAAAAGGTTTATTAAACTGCAAAAACTGTGAAAACTTTGTTTTGCGGGACATCATGCAGCACATTTTGTTGAATAATTTGGCTTGTTGCAGAAACAAGGATTTGCAATAAAGCTTCAGTGGAGACACGTTTTCCCCAAGATAACTCTTCCAGGAATGAATTTCCATTCCTAGGAGTAGATTTCTCTCACTTCTGTTGTCTCACCCACATTTGTAACTATGGTTGTTTGTAAGTTGGATGTTTGTAACTTGGGGACTGTCTGTATTTGGGTTTGCTATTATCCATTAAAAAAAGATATGATCCTAAAATGTAACAATTTACCATTAAATTCAAAAGGCAGAATCATCCAGACCCTAGTAGATGTGATTTCTGTACACGAGCGAGAGAGCTGTATAATAGGGCTGGGCGGTTTCGTTTCGTTAATTCGTAATTCGTTAAAAATTCGTTATTTTTTTGATAACGAAGCGATAACGAACCATTCTGGAGCAACTTAAAAACGAAACGAATGTTTAAATTCGTTTCGTAAATGCTTCGGATTCGTTATGTATTCGTTTCGTTATCGGTTTGAGATCGTTTCGTTATTATTTCCGCATGTCTGGGGCAAGTTTTATAGTTGTTTTTTGTTTAATTAGTGAAAAAATTTATAATATCACACCAACAGTCAACAACAGAGGGAGAGGGAAGCTTCAGAAGTTCCCCCTGTCCCATTTGGAGGTTTTTTAGCGTATTGCGCGGTCGCGTCCGCCATTAACGAATCGAGTCGTTATTGTTTCGTATTTGTTTTGTTAATGTTTCGTAATTTTTTTAACATTTACGAAATTTTGTAAATATCGAACTTTTTAAAAGAAAAATTTCGGAATTCTTTTAAATATCGAAACGCAAAAACCCCCAAAAAACGAATCGATTTTAGAAACAAATTTTTCCGTTGTTACCCAGGCCTACTGTATAATAAAAATAGCTAAGAGGGGAAAAAATCAACTCATTTGAAATGTGCTGCTGGGAAGAATTCAATACCATGGGCATCTAAACAGCAAATAAATGGGTCTTAGAGCAAGTTGATCTTGCACCGTCACTAGAAGTGAAGACGATTAAACTGTTGTACTTTGAGCAATGTGACTCACTGAAAAAAAAGAGGACAATATTTGGTAAAGTGAACGGCAGTAGGAAAAACCTGTGACTACATTAAACATGGATTGATTCAATCATGAAAGTCACAGTCTCTCAGTCATAAGCCAAAACTGTCTGGACAGTAAATAACAATAAACTTAATATAGTCAGCTTTTCAAATTTGCAGGTTTCACTTTTTCGGATTTGATCAGTCACAGATATGACTAATATGTTATTTCTAGGAATCTTTAGGTCCTCCAGTGTGGCTTCCATTCAGGAAAATTGTGCTTTTTAAAATTGCAGTTTTTCCACTTTTGTAGGGATCCTATGCTTCTAACAAATTTGGAGGTCTAACTACATTTTTCTGTAATTCATTTGGAATTTATTAAACTGATATATCTGATATGCCTAATTATCCTATACTTACCTATATCTAATATTCCCAGCATTAAATGAAAAATGTAATTTAATATTGTAAGAGCAATCAGGTTGGGTATTACCTTCAAGAACTGCTGACTGCTGCCTCATGTGGTGAACTATATCACTGCAGCTTCCAAGTGAAGACTGAGCTGGGCAGGTAAATACATGTTTGATCCATACAAAACAACTGAGTAGTCTACTGTCCAGAGCTTGCACCAGGAGTAACTGAGCTGCAACGGAAACATATATTTCTCCATTGTTCCAAATAGTGTTTACTTAATTTCATAGACGGAAGGCAGTTGTATCCACTGCTTTCTAGGTATAAATGGTTTCAAAGTTAGGGTGCATCTACACTGTCGAATTAATGCATTTTGACACAACTTGAACTGCCATGGCTGAATGCTATGGAATCATGGGAGCTGTAGTTTTCCAAGGGCTTTAGCATTTTCTGCCAAAGAGTGCTGGTGCCTCATCAAACTGCAAACCCCGTGATTTGTAAATGTGAAACTGCAGCTCTCATCATTTCATAGCACTGAGCTGTGGCAGTCTAAGTGGTTTCTTGTCATGTCAGGAGCGACTTGAGAAACTGCAAGTCATTTCTGGTGTGAGAGAATTGGCCGTCTGCAAGGACGTTGCCCAGGGGACGCCCGGATGATTTGATGTTTTTATCATCCTTGTGGGAGGCTTCTCTCATGTTCCCGTATGAGGAGCTGGAGCTGATAGAAGGAGCTCATCCGCCTCTCCCCGGATTCGAACCTGCAACCTGTTGGTCTTCAGTCCTGCTGGCACAGAGGTTTAACCCACTGCGCCACCGGGGGCTCCATAGTCTAAGTGGTGTCAAACTGCAATAATTATACAGTGTGGATGTCCCTTACACGCTCCTTAATACAAATTGGTAAGATTTTGATGAGGAAATCACAGTGATAATTTTGGGCATATCTTTCATTAGGATCCTTATAAGGTCAGGACGTGTATGCAAAACAGGATCTTCTTATTGTTCCTTCTGTAACCTCTGTACATTCCCGCAAACTCCTTCTCACTCACTTCCCTGCAATAAAAAAACTAACAGGAGACAGGAAAGGGAATATCTTCTGCTAATAATACTCTTTTCATGGGCAGGCTGGGGCTCCCAATGGCGCAATGGGTTAAACCCTTGTGCTGGCAGGACTGAAGACCGACAGGTTGAAGGTTTGAATCCGGAAGAGTGCAAATGAGCTCCCTTTGTCAGTGTAAAAATCACAGTGTATTTAACAGTCTTATGTTCTCTGTATATCGCTCAATGCTGTATTATTTAAGTTGTATATACGTTCTTTGATTGAACTATAAATCCCAGCAACTACAACTCCCAAATGTCAAGGTCTATTTCCCCCAAACTCCACCAGTGTTCACATGTGAGCATATTGAGTATTTGTGCCAAGTTTGGTTCAGAGCCAAGTTTGGTTCAGAGCCATCATTGTTTGAGTCCACAGTGCTCTCTGTATGTAGGTGAACTACAACTCCAAAACTCAAACCCACCTGTTGGTCATGGGGTTCTGTGTGCCAAGTTTGGTTCAATTCCATTGTTGGTGGAGTTTGGAATGCTCTTTGATTATAGGTTAACTATAAATCCCAGCAACTACAACTCCCAAATGACAAAATCAGTCCCCCTGCCCAATCCAACCAGTATTCAAATTTGGGTGTATTGGATATTTGTGTAAAGTTTGGGTCCAGTGAATGAAAGTACATCATGCATATCAGATATTTATGTGACGATTCATAACAGTAGCAAAATTACAGTTATGAAGTAGCAACAAAAATAATTTTATGGTTGGGGGTCATCAACATGAGGAACTGTAGTAAGGGGTCGCAACATTAAGAAGGTTGAGAACCACTGATGTAAGTTGTAAGAAACATTTACTTCTGTGATTTATGTACTACTGCTTGTAGTGGAGTTGTGTCTTCTAAAAGTATTAAATACCTGGCCCCCAATCTCACAAGTGTCCCCAAAGCTTCTCTTAACTAAAACACATCTGATAGGATTTGTGACTCTACTGAAATTGGAAATAACCTTATATTCGGGATGCATAAAGAAAGCCGTGGCAATAACACACTGATTTTATAAAACAGCATGGACTAAGTGAGTATAATTTATTTCCAAGGGAAAGCACTGACCCTTTACCCATGTTGCATTCCAGTGTGTCTTGCCTTGGTGATCAACGGTTCCCTCCCTTTATTAATAGAAAGGACTTAAATCAGAAAAGCTGCAATAAGTGCTTCCCTTTTTTATTAATAAATTCATATATCATTGTTTGGTAGCCACTCGCTTCCACTGCCACACTTTCCGCATTCACTTTGATCAGGGTACTTTTATGCAAAGTTAAAATATTATTATTACCATTATCGGCATTCAATCTAAATGGGAAAGTAATTGAATTTAAACAGGAGATGCCCTCAATTTAAAGCCACAGGGGGAAATGATTAAATTTAATAGAAGCCAAGGTTTCTAAACACAGGCACGCAGGAGAGTTGTGCAGAATTCTGGAAGTGGGAGCGAATGTGGTCCTTATCCATGCTGTGGCTTTTGCAACCGTGCATGGAAGAAAATTTATACAGCACACATTAAAAACCAAAGCCAAAACACAAATCTGCTGATAAAAAACAGACATTCTCCCTCTCTCTGTCTCTCTCTTTGAAATTATTTATATTCTCATTTGATTTTTATTCATGTGATCTCTCTCTATTTTTTTTGTTTTGTCTCATGTTCCGTTCTGGGCATGAGCATTGTTCTTTCTTTCTTTCTTTTTTGGTAAACAATTGCATATTTGCATTTCAGAATGTAAAAGTCAGATGAATCAATGCGCCTCCACTTGCTGCTCCTTAGATCCAGCCTTTGGTGTTTGTTATTGTTGGATGCTGTATTTATTAACTTCCCTTGATTCTTGCTTTTCTTTGATGCTACAATTGCAATTCTGGGGTTTCAACTATGGATCCTTAGATAGCAATCCTATGGCAAAGGCATCTTAAGGACAGATTGTTAGTTGGTGAGATGACAAGTCCCAGAATTCCCCAGTCAATGTGGTCATTGAATAAGTTGACTTGGGGGTTCTGGGGACTCCAAGTGACAAGACTAAACGCTGTCCTCCTCCTATGGGTTTTATTTCCCAAAAAACCTTTGAACCAATGTTCCTGCATTGGAAGCAATGGCAGGAAGTTCATATAGGTCACCGTAATTGCTGCAGACTGTCTTGGTTGAGGATCTGATAGGTCGCATTTTCTCCCTCCCTGCCATCTCCACTTGCTTCTTTTGTTTTCTTTGACATTGGAGTTCTGCCATACTGAGGAAACCAGGTAGAGGCCTGGAAGACAGATCCCCCACCATTTGTATATTGTTTAAATTTAGCTAATTCATTTACCCCAGTATGTTTTTTCATGTGAAATTATGGAGTTAAGAGAGTTCATAAATGTGGAACTCAGCATGAGAGTCTCCCACTACTAGGCTCCCAAGATGAGTCTGAAAACGCAGGCACCGGTGTAATCTGTATCAACAAAAGCAGTGCAATGGTTCTCAACGTGCGGGTCCACATGCTTTTTGGGCTATAACTCCCAGAAATCCCAGCCAGGTTACCAGCTGTTAGGATTTCTGGGAGTTGAAGGCCATAACATCTGGGGACCCACAGGTTGAGAACCACTGAGTTAGAGCAATTTTAAATTTGGACCAGGAGTAGATCTTTTGTGATGCAAAGAATTTTGATGGATCAGCTCAAAATGCTTTGCATCATAGTGTGGAGAGCATACAACAATATGTTGCTCCTTGGAAAACTTATTCTATCCCCCAGCTACTTTGAATATTGTAGCTAAACTCAGAAGGAACATGAAAACCTAAGCAAGAGTGTATGGCAGATGATGCCACTGTAATCCTACAAGCCCTTGTTCTATTACACAGTGATTATAATGCTTGTGTATTGTTATTCCCTTCTGTATTATTGAACTGGTTGTCTAAGATGGGGCCCAGGAGGTGCACTTTAGATGAACTTCATCAAAGGTTAACTCAGATATGCTCTTCTAGAAGACAAGTAGATGCCAATAGCTGAAGGTCATTGTTCATCAGTCTCTAGTATTAATGTAAAATTCTATTTTCCTTTATCAGCAGGCGATAAACAATTTGCTATTAGGAAATCAGAAGTGTTAGCCAGCTGTTGTCGGCCTTCTTGCCGAGGATTTCTAGTAGAAGAAAGCAAAAATGAAAAATAATACAATAAAAAAGTCATTTCATGAAAGAAGATAACTTTTCCTGAAAGATGAGGCAGACTTTACCAGGTGTCGTAACTAATTGCCTGAAATAATGAGATGTTGTCTAGGAAGAATAAGTTATAGCAGAATGGCTCCAATTAACTGATAAAGACTAAGGTCACAATAACAAGAGAAAGAGACTTTCAGAAATGTCTGATTTTCAGACCTTTCTTTGAAAGTTATAGGGGTTATGAGATCTCTATTCCAAATATGATAGGTTAATTGCCACTGCTATGGCTGAAGGATGCAGAGACCTTCCTCACTTAAAGGAATATCTATATGTTAAGGCAAAGATTGCTTACACATTACACTGTGGAAGGATTACTCTTCCTGAATATTTAACTTCCATGTGTGTTCACCTCAATTTTGTTCTGTCTTTGTTCTGCTTTATCTTGAAATTTAAAAAGGAATCACCACAAAATTTGCATCCAAAGAGTGGCATATTTACACTATATAATGGTGTAAATTGTGCATTTCTAGAGATATGTTGATTTTTTCCTTTTTATCTGTGAATATATGAGAAGTGTAAAGTTAGCAGATAATTAGTTTTTGATCTATCTCTTAGTATGCAAAGAACCAGACAAATTTCACATTTGTCCATCTAACACATAGATGAATAAGGATTTTTTTAAAGGTTTGGGTATAGGTACATGCATGTATGTACCTATAAGGTATGCATGTACAAACATGTATATTGACACACAAAGAGGAGGGAAATACTCAACTTGTTATAGAGGTCAAGTGTTTTGGGAAGTGCTCAGATAAGGTCTGATATGGAAGATAAATGTGTCTTCTCCCAGGTAGCTGACAAGAAGAGATGGGTAACAAACTTATAACAAATGCTGATCCTCTGAGAGTGGACCTTTAAGAGTCCTTTAGGAAACATCAGCAGCTATGCTTAACTTGGTTGAGAAGTTTGAGATTGTTTTCTTTCCTTTTGGTAACTGAAACTGTGGGAGTGAAATTGGCAGAAGCAGAATTGAATCCAGAAGGAAACACGAGGGTTAAATTGGGTGTAAGAGGTATAGATCACGGACTGTTCATGGCAGGCGCGCAGCCAGGATTTTGTTTCGGGGGGGGGGGGGTTGGTTCGGGGGGGGGGCTGAGTCTGAGTGAAAGAGGGTCTACCCTAGCAAACCTTTTGTATCGTTACCCCAATACCCCCATGCATATGGGGTATATTGAGCATGGTGATCAGATCATGATATGAATAAATATAACAGTTTAAATAATGCACCAGTAAGGCCTTCTTGCAGACCACCATGAGAATTTCGGGGGAGAAGCCCCCCAGCCCCCCCCCCCCCCCCATCTACATGCCTGGTTCATGGCACTCCTGATCTTGAATCTTAAGCCTGTATGGAGAACTGAGTTCATCTAAGGGTGGATCCAGACAAGCCTTTATCCCAGGAGAATTCGTGTTTTAAAAACGCGGATCTTCCTGGGGGCCTATTCATGCACACCCCAGAAAGCGCGCACGTTTTGGGGTGGGTGTCCAGATGCTCTCAAATTGTTGGTGAGATGGTGCAATGGGAGAGTGGGGTTTGACAACTAAAAGAAAAATATTTCCTTTCTTATGCACAGATGTCAACACAGGGACTGAAACTTTTGTTCTCCATATTTCCACAAGATCCATGCCACTATAAAGTAGCCAACAGTCCACAGATAGAAAATTGTACATATACCCTCCTGCTCAGTTGTTGTTGTGTTCAAAGTTTTAAATATGGTCTCATTTCTGAAATGGCTTCAATTCACCTTATATAAAATGGCAAAATCAGGGTTTGCTTTTGGTTTTTATAAAAAATAAATAAAATTCAAGCCATGGATGAGTGAATTTGTGGATAGAGAATCTATGGATATGGAAGGCTGCCTGTATCATGATATGCATTAATGTCATCACACCCAACCACTGAACTTCTGAACTTGCTGACCAAAAGTTCAGCGGTTTGAATCCAGGGAGCAAGGTGAGCTCCTGCTGTTAACTCCAGCTTCTGCCAAACTAGCAGTTAAAAACATGCAAATGTGAGTAGATCAATAGGTACCGCTCTGGTGAGAAGGTAACGGTGTTCCATGCAGTCATGACCTTGGAAGCGTCTACGGACAATGCCGGCTCTTCAGCTTAGAAATGGAGATGAGCACCACCTCCCAGAGTCGGACACGACTAGACTTAATGTCATGAAGGAACCTTTACCTTTTTTGTAAGGTGAATTATTTTACTATGACATTGCATAGAATTGGTCTTGAGCAACTATGGATTTTGGTATCCACAGGAATATCAAACCCCAACAACACCAAGGACCTACAGTATGTGCCACTTCAGAAAGCTAATGTTGCTTTGTGTCAATATCTTCTTATCCAAAGAAAGATAACATCCTGTGCTGGTGAATTGTGGCTTGTTCCTCTTCTGAGCTTGCTAATTTTGGAATGCTTAAGGATGGTGATAATAATGCAAGCATGAGCTTTCCTCCTTCTCTAGTCTAATGTAATGCAATACCTGTTTCACATGGGTTTTGTACAATTTGAAGTGCATCTGTCCAATTTGATGTGCATCTTATTTGTCTTATGTCTGTTATAACCAGCTGCATTTTTATTTTTAGTTGTTAAGTCATAATTTGTGTTTATATGTTGGGTTGTTAAATTTTGTGAATATGGATGTATTGTTGTTGTTTTTGGGCATTGAATGTTCACCCTAAGTTCCTCCAGGGAGATAGAGTAGAATATAAATAAAGTTTTATTATATTGTTATTATCCTCTGTCCTGTTTGAGGTGCCTCTGCCAGGCCCAGGGCAGATTCACAAAAGTATTTTCTTACTATAAAGTATTAGTTTTGCCTATCGTGTTGTGGAGTAGAAAGAAAAATAAACACCTTTATTGACCTTTTGTGATAGACATTCTTCATCTGTTGAAGAACCTTACTATTTCTTGAAGCTTCTGAAGCAAGCAAGCAAACAAATGCCAGTAGAAGAAAAGAATGACAACTGGCAAGAAAGGAAATGTAGGCCAAGTTATAGAGGGAGGGGTTAGTTACTTCAGGATTTTCAAGATCTTTTTTAACATTGAGTTTCTTTAATTCCAAATGAAATCTCCCCAAACTTCCCCACAAGTATCTAGGGCTGGATCTACACTGCGCTGTATCTCAGGATCTGATCCCAGATTATCTGCCTTTAACGGGATTATATGGGTCTACATTGCCAGATAATCTGGAATAAGAAGATAATCTGGGATAAGATCCCAGGATATAGGGCAGTGTAGATCCAACCTAGGACTGCAATCAAAAAACATTTATATGGTCTTGACTTCTGTTGACGCAATGTGACTTACTTCCAAGAATCATGTCTGTGATTGGTCTCAAAGGCAACAAAACTCAAAGTTGTAGTCAAGGGTTGGGTTGCTCCCATGAAATCCTGGCATTATAATGTTATTTAAAATTGTTAATACAGCTGATTACCATGGTTACCATATAGATTCATTATTCGCCTTGTTTGCAATTTCAGCGCCACATCTAGCAAGGCAGAAGGAGAAAGTCAGGAAGCATATTTGTAGATTATACTTACTGACCTCACAAGAGACTGCTGGGGTTACATTAGCTAATATTTTTGCAGAGCTTTGGTGATGTAAAGTGTCACTGAAGTGTCATGTATTAGTATTATTATGCCTATTAGGAATAGGACATGTACTATTTTGAAACTGTCAGATTTATAGAAGATAATACATTTGTTGACCTTTACCAGAAATATTGTGCGGCTTCTTAGTCACAGAGAAAAGGGCAAGAGATTAAGGCTGCAACCCTATACACATTTTCCTGGGAGTAAGCCTTGTATATTATATAATGGAGCCACTTCTATATAGGCTGCAGCCTAAAAATGCCCTTGTGATGAATGTAAAATAAACATTTCCAGCCACGGTGGTCCAATTTAATTTCTCAGACTATTTTGCAAGTTACTTAACATTCCTGAATGTATCTGCCTATTTCCATGCTGGTTGTCACTGTGGGCACTAGCAATTTCTCCCCCAAATTTCAGTTGAACCATGGTAGATCCCTGCTCATCCTGGATGATAAAAGAAGCCAGAGGGGGTTTGGCAGAGAAGGTAAAGGTGGTGGTTAATGCCTCCTTACAGGAAAGCAAGATTCCAGCGAGCTTAAAAGAAGCTGTTGTAAAACTGCTGTTGAAGAAACCATTGCTGGACCCCACTCAATTTGTCAACTATCAGCCAGTTTCCAATCTCCCCTATTTGGGCAAAGTCATGGAACGTGTGGTGGCCTCGCAACTCCAGAGGTTCTTGGAAGACACAAATTATCTAGATCCGGTACAATCTGGCTTCAGGCCAGTTCATGGAACTGAAACTGCCTTAGTTGCCTTAACATATGTGTTTGTAGAATTTTTATAGTACTTGTGTGTTTTTGAGTGTGGGTGGGTAAGATATAAAATTATTATTCATGTATTTGATTAAAAGGTCATCTCTATAAATCTCTGAGTCTTCCAGTGTGACTCTGTGGTCAACCTCCTCAGGTTATGCTGGATGACCTGGCTATTTCTAGGAATATCTAAGTTCTCTGGTGTAATCTTGTGGAGAGCTTCTAGCAGAAATCAACCATAAAGACATACTGGAAAACCTAGATATTATCGGAGAGATGCTTGTTTAAAGATATATATAAAAATAGCATCTTTATTTGAAATTTTTCACTTTCATGGAGATCTTATCTTTGTGACTCTCCCTCTGTGAACCAGCACGAGCACTAAGATCTACTGGGGAGACCCTTCTCTCACTTCCACCTCCGTCGCAAGCTCAGTTGGTGGGGATGAGAGAGGGCCTTCTTGGGTGGTAGCCCCCAGCTCTAGAACTCTCTCCCCAGGGAGATTAGATTAGCCCCCACCTTGTCCACCTTTCGGAAAGACCCGAAGACTTGGATGTTCCAATATACCTTTGAATAATGATTCAACTACTGATCAAGTCCGCCTAGTCCTCATCTTTTGGTAGGATATCCAGCACTTTATTCCCAGCGCCTGGCCTTACAGTTTATGTTGCACTAGCCCTGTCGTATCATATTAGTCCCAAATCTGCACATGCCCATTTTCTTGAAAATTGGTTGTTTGCTGTTTGGTTATGTTTTATGATGTTTTAGATTATATTGGTTTTAATATATTTGATTGCTATGTTTTTCAGTGTGTTATTTTGTAACATTGTTTATATTGGACTTGGTCCCCATGTAAGCCACCCTGAGTCCCTTCGAGGAGATGGAGGCGGGATATAAGAATAAAGTGATGATGATGATGATGATGATGATGATGTGCCCCTAACCTCAGCTAATGTAGAGGGCTGACTGTATTGGAGTAAATGAACTAATAGCCTTAATATGCATTATGCCCTTACATAAAAGTCTTTGTGGGAATGCCAAATACCTAGTGAAGAGCAGGGAGAATAAAAATGAGTTGTATGTCTTCACCTCACTTTCAGTTGTCATCAGCATGTTTGTCAGGCTTTGGTATTGCTTCAAAATTGTTTAAAGAGAAGTGGCAATAGCACAAATCATCATGAATACAATCACTTGCATGAATTCTTCATGTTGCTCATTATGAGATGGAGGGACACATGCCCAGCCCTCCACACTCTGCTGGGACACAGACGTCTGATCATTATATGACTCGGAGACAAGAAGATCAAAAATGGAGACATGCTGCGGAATACTGAATTCATTGCTATTTTCCCTGTATCCCACCAGCCTGCTAACAGCCCCCTAACCATCAACTGCATAGTTCTCAAAATTTTATTTCATTCAATGCTTGCTGTCAAAACTTATCACATGATGTGTGTCTAATTTCTTAAAATGTTGCACATGGGACATGGCATATCTATAACTTTATCTAAATCCTACCCTTTTTGCATTTTTAAGATTCAAGGCTGCTTACAACATGAAACTGTACTTCACCTGTATGTTTGTGGATGAGTTTCTCAACTGGTGGAAGTGAATGTCTCTTAGGAACTCTTAAGGTGTGCCACCAGAATCGCCACAGATTGTGGTGATTCTGGTGGTGTCTATTGGGGGAGGGCATAGGGAACCTATCACTCCACATCACCCGACAGACTTGTAAATCCATCCCACGGGGGGGGGGGGGGTGTCCAACTTTCTTTTGTAGATCCAAGGCAACACAAGAGGCCGCATGCATGGCTTTACCTTCCCTTTCACCATGCAAGCCTGCCAGAATTGCAGTGTGCCGTGGGATGGGAGCCAGCAGGCTCCTTGGTGAAACGGATGGCAAACTGGCACATGCCGCTGATTACACCCCCATCAGATGAGGTTGTTAGAGTATGAGCCTTTTCACACTACATAACTATAGCACTATGATTCCTGCCATTGCTTCTTTCAAAGGTATCCTGGGATTTGTAATTGATAAGATGCTAGAGATCTCCAGCTGAGAATTCTTCATGCTCCCCCACCATACTAAAAATCCCAATTTTGAATATGATTTTGCCATGGTAGTTAAAGTGAAATCAAAGTAGTATAACTGTAGGGCCGATCGAAAGGTCGCAGGTTCAAATCCAGGGAGCAGCATGAGCTTTCGCCATTAGCCCCAGCTTATGCCAACCTAGCAGTTTGAAAACATGCAAATGTGAGTAGATAAATAGGTACCGCTCTGGCAGGAAGGTAACGGCGCTCCATGCAGTCATGCTGGCCCCATGACCTTGGAGGTGTCTATGGACAACGCCGACTCTTCGGCTTTGAAATGGAGATGAGCACCAACCCCCAGAGTCGGACACGACTGGACTTAATGTCAAGGAAAAACCTTTATCTACCTAGGGCATGAAAGCATCTTGTTCACTTCCCTCCAGCAGGTCTATTTACAGAGCCTACATTTCTATAACATGAATGTATCTTAAAATAGGAAGTGATCTCAACACAGTATTGGGTCTCTGAATTTCTGCTCAGCATGATACTAGTTGAAATGTTCATGAGAACCTTGATTCTTAACATTTTTAGGATTAAAAAAATGATGTCAGTGGGAAATCTGAACAAAAAGAAGGTCTTTAGGGTTAGCGGCCTCTTTGGTTTCTGCTTTGAAAGGTGTTTCTTTGCCTGTTATTACCCAGGGACACAAATGCAGATGCTGAAGTCCTTAAAATGAAATCACTATCCTTGCTTATACCTCTATAACATATCTGATGCCCATGGAGAATTATTGGTAAGTAGATGAGTTCACCTATGGCCTCTATGCTTTAATTCTGAGCACACTGACTTGGAAGTCACTCCAGCTGAAAACCTTTAAGTTCAACCCACTGTACTGAGATAGAGATGAGACACAGATGACTGTTTTTTGAGAGAGTGAGATGTGGGGAGAGAAAGAGGGAGGAAGCGTTATTTAAGGCAAGTGTAGTGTATGCCCTCACCTCTAACCAGCATAATGTCTGCCAGGCTTTGTTGCTGCTTTGAAACGGTTTAAAGAGCTAGTACTGGCATGAGAAGAAGCTACAGTCAGCTCTCCAGATCTGTGGGTTTAACTTTTGAGGATTTGACTATTTGAGATTTAATTAATATGTTCTCTTTAGAAGTCTTCAGGTCCTTCAACACAATTCTATGGTGATGTTTAATTCAGAATTACACATGTTAACAAGCACCGCTATGCCCACCCCTAATTAAAATAGATTTATAGTTCACCACAATAAGTATTTATATTTTCCAGATGAAGATCAACCTCATTTGCTGAAGCTATCCAATCCTTAGAGAAGAAGTAGATGGAGGGGAAGTGGATCAAACAAAATCTAATTTCAAATAATTTTTAAGGACCATCATCAGAAGTAAGAAGGAAGTCAACAAACATTTTTTCTTTTTCTTATTTTTTTATTTTTTATCATTTCTTACCTATTTTCTGCTTTCCTACGTTCTATACAAACAAATGTTCTCCCACTTTCATTGTACAACCTACCCCCTTTCTCTTTTTCTTTATCTTGATGTTTTATACTCAATATGACAAAACTTTAATAAAAATATTATATATAAAAAAGAAGTATTTATTGTTTCCTAAAGGACATCAAGCTAGAATGAGATAAAGTGGCATCCTCTCTTTTGCATAAAGTCTCCCAAGGCCTGCCAACTTCACACTCTTGCTTCCCTCCTCTGTCTTCCTAACCATGCACAATAGTTTATAGCACTTTATTCATATACATCTATTAAATATATTCTATTTTACATCTGAGGCAAGAGACATTGGCTCTGTCAGACCAAGGTCAAGAAGCAAGCCATCCAGCTATTATGGACTTTCACACTCAAGAGATAACTTCCTGCTGATCATTTTGGGAATGAACCCCTGGTGAGACTCAGAGACAAAGGAGACTTCGGCCATTTCAACATTCTTTATTTGGCTGACCTGAAAAAAGCTACATTTACATAATCTCATTATCTCCATGTCCAGACCTCCAAAGACAGAACTAAGATCAGCAACAGCTATCATATTTGTCTGTATAACTTTTATATAATGTACCTATTTCTCAAATAAAAATGTATAAACTATACTTTTATTCTACCTTATTCTGAAATGTACCAAATATAAGAAACTATCTAAACTGCCTGACTCAAGCTAAGAGCCATCAGTCAAGGATAACTCTCGGCCTCAGGCAAAGATATAACAAAAGCCTACCATTCTGTAGACTAGACAGCATTTCCAAACAACTCAACTGCAGCCACCTCAATTGGCATATTTGTTTGTCTAAACCAAACTGGACGACAGAGACAGGCTCAATTGTTCTCAGGAGCCTGGACTACATAATCTCGTCATCCCCATGCTGGACTCTTGCTGGCCTGGAATGCCAGCACTTCCTGAAGATTCCTCCTGCCTGGCTGGGAGGGGATCTCCAGCCACATCAACAGAGCTCAGCCAATAGGGGACAAGGGAGGGAAAATTCAAACTTGGACAGTGTTATAAAACTGGTTGCAGAACACCATTTCCTTGATGCTTGTACTTTTGGGCAGGAGCCCACATGAATCCGCTCTTGGCCAAGAATGTATTGAAATGCCTTTTTCCTTTGTCTTCTCTTCCTGGGGAGTCCTTAATCTGGAACGCTGATTATTAATTTGGGTTAGCAGTGCTTGCCAGGCAGTTCTCTCATGTGATTATATTCCAAATTCCATATCACATACCAGAAGATTCCTAGTATTGCAGTCCAGCTGCTTTCTTTCCCCCCTTTTCACCCAAACACCGCACAGATCATCATCAACAAGTTTATTAAAAAGTATCCAAATTAAAAACAAAATCATGTTCAACATAAGCAGACTACGCATTTACTAAAATACCAGCAAAAACCGGTATGCAAAAGCAATTTCCAAGTTACAGCCATGAGCTAGAGTTCCAGGAGATTAACAAAAAGCAATGACCAACTCTGCATATGAATTCCAAAAATCACTGTAGGCAAAAGCAAGAAACTGTAATCCAAGGGTTGTTGCACTTAAACTAGAATTATATCCAAAAACTTGACAACATGAACATTATCATAATCCCAAGGCTTGAAACTTGAAGATTTGTAATCCAAACTTAAACAGGAAAACAAGATACAGACTTAAGAACAGAACTCCTAACTCAGAGCCCTCAAGACAGGCAACTTGACACATGAAAATCCAATGTTGATATTCCCATTGAACATTGACTCCAACTCCTTAAGAATACTTCCACTTAACCATGACACAACTTTTTTTCACACTTGAGGTCCTTTTATTTATCTTTCAGCATCTGAGAACAACAAATTTGTCTCTGTTTTGTACTATCCCATCTGAGCTGTAAACACTGGGTTATCTGTAACCCTCCTGTCCCCTCCACATTCCTTTCAGTGTCACTCTCTGGTTGTTTCTCGTGGAATTGACTGCATGTTTTCCTGACAACAGGTCTACCCAAAACATTTGCATCATTTTGGAAAAATATTTTTGCTTTCCCCCACAGAAACACCAGGTTCAAACAAAAAACAATCCTCATCCTCAGATGCTTCACAGGCATCAACATCTAAAGCGAACCAAAGAGTTGTGTTGGGGGACTTTGAAATTTTTAGAAATACATAGATGACATCATCTCGAACTGGACATGTGTGGGTCTGTATTTGCCTCATTTATGTTCCAGGAAAATATGAATGTTCAACTATAAATATTCCTTTATCAAATCCAATATTCCTGCTCCAAACATTTGCTAAGAAACCTAGGACTGCAAGGGATGTGTTGTATTGTGGATCACACAACCCACCTTAGGTCAGTTTGTTACTCAAGGCACCACTGAAAGTCAATATCTTAATGAGTAGGGTGAGTACAAGGATAGTGTCTTGGGTAGGTGTTGTGTGTTTGTTTTTCATCAACGCTACAAGCCCCAGTGTCTTAAACATCTCATAAAGTCCTGTAAACCTTTGTTTTCATTACATAAAACTGAACAGAACACCATCCCTCCCCCCAAAAAAACAATGAAAAAACTTTGCTTGTTGTATACACAGTAACGGTGAATAGATACAGAAGTCATATGGAAAAAGAGGAGGAAATGCCCCAGAGAAAAGCATGAATGAGCTTGGAAAGGACAAATAAAACAGCTGAGACATTTATATTGGTCTCCCCTACTGCTCTGAACAAAACAATTATGAGATAAGAGAGGCGCGAATGGGAGGAAATTCTTTCATTTTTCACATTGGAAGCTAGTAAGATCCAACAGCCTGTTTATGAAGAACAATAAAGAAGATACATGAACTTGGTAAATGGTTTGTTACAAATATATGGAACCATTTTAAAAGGCCAGGAATATGGATTGGGGTGAGGAGCGTTGGCATTTTTCTTTTATTTGGTAGAATGTTGCCAGCTGCCTTTTAAAGGATACCCCCTTGTCATGCTCCCAGTTCAAAGTACTATTGGCAGAAAGACTTATTGCCTTTATTTAGGTTTTCAAAACACAATAAAATGAGGCAGATGGGAGTCTGAATTAAATGAAGCTTAAATAAGGTAGCTACCTTTTAAATCAGTTCCACCAAGCAAACATTCAGAACCTCCTCCTCCTGGTTAATTTGAAGTTATAAACGGGGAAAAAAGTATAGCACTGTTACAATCAGAGGCTGCACTCTAGTATCCTGTTATGCTCATTTAAGTCTCCATTAATTTCAGTATGTTTGGAACACTTAACTGCTTGCTGAAGTGTGGGCAAAAATATACAATTAGATATGGCATACCTGGCTATTGTAATGCATGCAAAATAGATTCTGCAATATTGAGAGACTATGTGTTCACACAATACAAGACAGTTTATAATTATAGTAGAAACAAGCATTTTCACAGAATGCAAGGTCTTTTGTTATACATTGTATGGTGCATGAATAATAAAAGCCCAATAAAATAGTTCTTATGGTGCTAAACTTTCTGGATAACACAAAGAAATCAGGGGAAAAATTGCAACTGTGGCAATATCTGTATTAAGTTTCAAGAATTTGTAAAAATATGTTTATTGTAGATGCTCTATTATGAAATCTTTTTTTATATAGAGGGAGTTCAAGTGTTTTTGACCATTAAAGCCACTGGATGAGAAGGCCATTTTTATCCCCTCATATGTAGTACAGTTAGTCCTCCATATTTGCTGGGATTACGGGAACAAGGCCCTAGTGAAATTAGAAAAGCTGCAAAAAAACAAAACAAACAAAAACAAAACAAAACAAAACAAAACAAAAAAAACAACCCCATCCTGTCGTTAATTGAAATGGCACCTCTCTAGGAATCTCTAGCTTTTCCAGAACAGCTGTATGGAAGGTGATCATAGAATTGCATTGGAAGACCTCCCCAGGAGGCATTCTCTCTAGGAATCGAGGTCCTCCAGCATGTCTCAATGGTCAACCTCAAGTTGATTATAGAATTACAGTGGAGAACCTTGAGTTTCCTAGATAAAACATTTTACTCAAATCCACAAAAAATCAAATCCACAAAAGTGTTTGGTAGACATTAGATCAGTGAAGCACCAATTAGGATGACAATCTCATTGGGTACCATTCCCCTTCCCACTATGTTGTTGTTAATTACCGAAGAGTCTAAGGTGTTGGGAAGATGTCAGAGAGCAGAGGCAATAGCTTTAACATTTTGTTACTATCTGTATTTTTTAATCTCCTCATACCAACTTATCCTATGCATCTAAGTATGGGCCCTATTGATTTCAATATGTGCACTCTAAGCACAACTAATATGCACTTACTCTGTTGGATGCCATCGTAACTGCCATGACTCAATGCTATGGAATCATGGGAGTTGTTATTTTCAGATCATTAGCCATCTTGCCCAAGGAATCCTGTTGTCTCACCAACTACATCTCCAGTACTCCATAGCATTGTGCCATGGCAGTTAAAGTGGTGTCAAACTGCATTAATTCTACAGTGTAGATGCCCTCTATGAACTGGAAAAGTGACTTAAAAATATCAGGCAAAGTTCCCAAAAACACAATAGCCACTTGGTAGACATTTGCCCAATTTTGTGGCATAATGATTGGAAATTAGCTTGTCTTTTTGGAATTAAAAGTATTTTTATGAAAGAGACTGTAACTTAGGGCCTTTCTACACTGCCCCAAAACCTGGGAGGAACTGGATTATTTTAACCCAGTTCCTCCTGGGTTTCTGTCCTCACCCCCAACCCAAACACTGGGCTTTCCCTCAGGGGCTGGCTAGGTATCATCCCGGGTCAACCAAAGAAGATCTGGGATTGCTGTGGGGATTGACCCTTCTGGTACTGTGGAAGTACTGGGAGCCCTAACCTGGGAAGAGCCCTCACCTGGGAAGATCCATACCTAACCTTAAGGTCTGAGTCTTTCTAGGTGTTTTATTAATCTGGAGCAAACTGGGAAATCCCAGTTTTCTCCAGATGAATTTGATTATACTTGAAGTGTCTGGAAGGGACTTTAGTGGATTCTACGCAGACCAAAAATGTGGGCCTGTCCTGACTTCCTAGACACTGGATTGAGTCTGCATGGGATTCCCTGATTTACCTTGGAAGCAGTAGGGACTCCCAACAGCCCAGCTGCACCAAATACGGTTCACCCCACCTATGTTCTGGTGGTCACTCTGGTTTACAGTAGCCAGAAGGCCGCCTCACTAAGGAAGCTGGGAGGGAGGAAATACTCCTTTTCCTCTCTAACACCCCACTCAGTGTGCAGCAGCCAGACTGCCCATAAGAAAGTAGGTGTGGGTGTCACAGCTGGCGATAATCATGACATTGGAGGAGAGGATGACAGGGGACTGCCATCCTGTGACCTTGGCTACCCGATTCTGAGGACGTGGGATGACAGTCAAGAAAGTTACTAGCAATTCCATTTAGGAACTATCCAAGCTTTTTTTTCTGCTGAGTTAGCTTAGTATTAAGGTGGCCTTGCCCCAGGTTAAGCTGGATCAGCCCTGTGCAGCATTTAGCTGATTTGCCTGCACACCAACCTAAGTGGTCAGTATAGATGAGCGCTTAGTAGACTACCACCCACTGAAGGAATTGGTTAGACTATTTTCACTTGTTCCCTCCTTTCCCTCCCATACCTCCTGGATAGACTTTCAAGAGGATGGACGTTAAAAGCGGAGTCAAATAAAATTGTCTCCCTTGTTGGTTTATTATAGTTAAGGTATTTCATTAGTTCTGCGTACAATAATTATGGATGTATGTTGCTACCTTTAAAAAATGTTTCTGATGAGCATATTACTGTATGTCCCAATGAAATATTATTGGAATACCTTGCCTGATCTCCACATGTATTTCCTCTGTGATTTATTTTCTTATTTTGGCCTGAATTCTGGTAGCACCTACATTTTGGAGACATATTCTGATGTACCTACTTTATGGGCAATTGGTCTGTAAATGCTGCAGTGCCAAATAACATAGTCCTGGTTATTCTTTTGTGATTTGCTTTTTTTTTAACCCCAACAAGTCTTAGTTTTATACCTAATTTCTGAAGGTATGCAAATTCGCAGTATGCAAGGCACCTCTCCTTATTTCTCTAAAGTAATTCTACAATATCCCTGGATTTTATACATTTTCTGCATGTTACTGTTTTGAGCAATGTGAGCAATATAAGAGAATGGGGAAAATGAAAGAACAGAAAAAGACTTCTTTTTAAAAAGTAGACAAGCTGGAATGTGGACATCTGATATACATTTTCCTTGAAAGAGGGTTCATTTTGTCTGGCTCTTCTCTATTATTGAACAAGTCCTTAAGGAAAGAAGGCCTTTTCACTTTTTTCTGTTTTTAGAGATGGTCTATTTGTTAGAGGTATGTGAACCCAATTAACCCAGATAATGCTAAAGCAAGAACAAAGATAAGGAAATGCATTTTTATTTAATTTACTCAGCCTTTTTATGCATGCTTAATTCTGAACAGGTGGAAGAACATCAGAGAGATAGACAGAGAAATGTAGGCTTGGAACATGGTCATAGTTGCCTCTTTAGAAAATCAGGCAAGAAGGAAGGAGCATAACTTGGAAGTGACACATTGTTTTTTTGTTTAAATACCAAAAGGCAAAGCGAGGCAAATGTCAGCTTTCCCACCCCAATGAGAAATATTAACCATTATATAATAATCACTACTTTAGGGCAAATGTTTAACAAGCTTTAGGGTTAGGGACTGTAATGGATTGGCCTAACCTAAAGGGTTCGTATGTGTAATAGAATTGCCCTACCCTAAAGGGTTGGTGTGTATAAGGGTTGGTTTAAAAGGCAGAAGTCAGGCCAGCTTGCAGAAGCTAAGCAAGAGCTGAAAGGGTGGAGGAATCAGGCAATCTCTAGGCAGTACCGAAGCCAGAAGGGCAGTCTGATTGGCTAATATAATTGGAGGTAGCCAGAGATGGGCAGAGCCAAAGCAAAAGAAAGAAGACAGCAACCATTTTAAGATCAGTTAGAAGATGGGGATGGAAGAAGGAGGAAGTTTGGGAAATGTGAAGAAGAAGCAGTTTGGAGACTGGGTTGGAAGAGAAAGGAGTTAGGGAACTGGTGGTGAAGGAAGGAAGAGATTTAGGAACTGTTTTGGGGTTCTAAGAAAGAAACCTCTTTGAGAAAATAGTAGTTTTAGGCCTCTAAAGTGTTTAGAGTGCTTGGAAGGAAGGAAGGAAGGAAGGAAGGAAGGAAGGGAGAATTCAAAAGGTTTTAAAGGATTCCTGTTTGATTTTCTATGTGTGGAACTTTGTTCTAAGGAAACTTAAGATTTAAATACCATTCCTCTGTATTGAAGAAAAGCCTAACAAGTTAACTACAACCATTAAGCTTATTTGACTGTTCTAAATAAATAATTTCCTGTTTTATTACAACTGAAGTCTCTATGTGGCTTTTAAACATTTCAGTAAAGGAGGTGGCCTAATGAGATAATATATTGGTGGCAGCAAAAGTAATCCTTATTAAATAGTTGGAAAGAGCAAGGGCAAAATAAAATATATACAGTGGTGTTTGGGCTTTCTTTGAGTGAGTGTGTGTGTGTGCACTGATTTTCCTCACAGCCTTGCCTTGGGACGAGCCTTGTGGTTGCCTTTTGTCCTCCATCTTGTGTATGAGTCTGCCTGAGGCAGATTCTTCCCTCAGTCCTCCATTTTGTGTGATCATTGGGTGGGCTGAGTCTTTTAGCTTCATCTTCAGGCACTGGGCACAGTGTGAGCGGTGATGACTCCTCCTGACTCTCCTTCTGAATGTTCACATAGCAGCCTCATCTTCAGGAACTGGGTGAAGCGTGGGGGGTGATGACTCCCCCTGACCCTCCTTCTGAATGTTCACATGGCAGCCTCATCTTCAGGAACTGGGTACAGTATCAGAGGTGATGACTCCCCGACTCATCTTCTGAAGGTCATTAGAGGTGATGACTCCCCCTGACTCACCTTCTGAAGGTTCACATAGCAGCCTCATCTTCAGAAACTGGGTGAACTGTGGGGGATGATGACTCCCCCTGACTCCCCTTCTGAATGTTCACATAGCAGCCTCATCTTCAGAAACTGGGTGAAGTGTGGGGGGTGATGACTCCCCCTGACTCTCCTTCTGAATGTTCATATAGCAGCCTCATCTTCAGGAACTGGGTGAAGTGTGGGAGGTGATGACTCCCCCTGACTCCCCTTCTGAATGTTCACATGGCAGCCTCATCTTCAGGAACTGGGTACAGTATCAGAGGTGATGACTCCCCGACTCATCTTCTGAAGGTTCACATGGCGGCCTTATCTTCAGAAACTGGGTGTAGTGTAAGTGGTGAAGACTCCCCTTGACTTGGCTTCTGAATGTTCACATGGCAGCTCCATCTTCAGGATCTGGGATCAGTGTGAGAGGTAATGACTTCCCCTCACAAGGCCAAGGTATTATATTCTTTAGATCTCTTTAGAGATCTCTGCCAGAGAGCCAAATCAGAAGGATCGGAAGATGTTTTTAGTATGAGGCTGCACAGTGCACACAATACTCCACTTCTGCTGGGTTACTCTCATCTCTCATATCTATCTACCTATGCATACAGAAAGGTTAAATTCAAAGTATAAGTAGCAAGATTTTAAAAGTGCAATTCTGCATAAAGAAAACTCGTTTGGCACCAAGTGACAGTAGATGAATTAATGCTCTCTCTAGGGCCTTTTTTCTTTAGCAGTGATTGACAAAATAATTTTCTTCTTGTACTTTAATAAAAGTGTATACATTATATTACAGAGCCAATTATGCATCACATGACTTATCTTGTCACAGCCCCTACTATCCAAACAATACATTAACAGCCATCCTCTCTGTTCCGATTTGCATATCAGTGTGTTTTTCAGTTTTTTAACTAGATTTCTTTAGTGTCAGAAAAATGCAAAAATATGTGTAGAGATTGTGCTGACTTTCTTCTGTACTCTTTGTGATTGTGGGAAAAGGCCCAGTTGCTTTATCCTCAGAGTGTGTATATAAGGATGTATACACATGTGAAACATTTGCACAGGAGATGTAATATGCATGATCTATACACTAAGAAATAAGATTGAATAGCTATTTGCACCAACCTTTCAAGACACTCTGAGATCTCTGAGATATATGAATCAACATCCTACTTTGCCCTGAAATGTACAGGTCTGTTGGAGGTTGTAGATGTAAATAAATAGAAGCTTTATTACTGTTTCTGATCCAAAATATACCCGCCAGTATAATAATGTGTCACTCAGATTTGTGTAATGAATAACAGTAACTTTACTTCACTTCAAAAGGTCAAACAGAGCAACAATATATACAACAGTCTCTGAATTCTTACAGAGAACAGAGGGAATAAACAGTCCTTTTAAACAGTCTTTAAAATATGCTTCATGCCTTCAAAATGATCAGGCTTCAGAGATTTGGCAGCCATTTCCTTCCTGGCTTTTCCTTTCCAGTCATCACTCTCTTCACTCTCCGAGGTGAAAGTGGCAGTTAAAATAGTTTCTCTCAGCAGCAAGCTAGAGACAGTAGCCAATTGGAATTCTGACTCCTGGCATGGTCAGCCACTCAGCTGACGACACATGCCTTTTCAGTCAACCCATTACATCATGGTGTCTTTTTACAAATCCCCACAAGGTCATGGGCATGATGCCTAAGCATGTAGGGATGTGCCTTTGTGCATATATATAGATATTGATGTAGATGTGCCAAAAAACTGAATCTGATTCCTGACAATAAAAGCTTTTGTGGGCAGGTAGCTGTATCCTGGACCCAGGAAACAGATTTTTTCTTAGACATCCTCTGAGGGAGTCACATTATAATTTGTTTGTAGTTTTGAGCCATCTTTGCCACAGGAAACCCACATGACTAGGAAT
Source organism: Anolis sagrei (assembly GCF_037176765.1). Classification (NCBI taxonomy): domain Eukaryota; kingdom Metazoa; phylum Chordata; class Lepidosauria; order Squamata; family Anolidae; genus Anolis; species Anolis sagrei. The sequence continues at coordinate 138,576,405 of NC_090021.1, read as the reverse complement.
ATCTGTAGACAGCCCAAATATGTTTTAATGTCGATTGTTTGGACATGGTGGTTAGTTCATTTGGTAACCTCATGGTTGGATTACTTCTGTGCTCTTTAAATGGGGTTTCTCTGGAAAGTCTAATGATTAAGATGCTGGGTAGAACAAGCTGCTATGAAGACTCTATAACTTGGCTCAAAGAACTGTACTGGCCACCGAATGCTACCATACTATGTTCATGGCAACATTATTTGAGACATTATGCATGCTTGTCGCAAGCCCACACTGTTCCCACAACGTGAGATAGCAGCAATTTCCCATCATGGTGACAGCCAACTTTGCACAGCCACTGATGTCAATTACAATGCTATGTCTATACAAAGCCACACTTCTGAATGGGTCGTGTAACTCTCTCCTTGCGTTGTGCCACTTTCCCTCCATTCTTTTTATAGGCACCTTTTTGGAGTGAAGGGGGTACAGCAGATCCCACTAAAGAAGCATGCAGACTCATCTCGTAAGGTAAGTCCCAGGACCATGGGATGATTAAGAGTTGTTGGTGGTCTTTTCCCATCATGGAGAGGTGGCAGACTAACAATGGGTATTATAATGTCATGAGATAGGGCCTGTTGCCAAAGCTGAAGGCAGCATTGATAGGGATCCTGTATTTTAAGAGACAGTCCCTTATTTCAAGGAAATGTCCCGTGTCCCATTTTTTTTGTTCTTGTCCTGTATTTCTGGCAGTACTGGCAAAAGACCAAAGAAGGTTATGGCCAGTAGGTTCCTTCGGCATGGAAAAATGGAACAGCAGCACCTCTTCATGGTTGCAAGTTGAGCATCACTCCAGATGCTGGACATAGATAAAAGGAGAAGACCTTTTACCTATCTGTGTATTGTATGTCATTGTTCGTGTTAAAAGGCATTGAATGTTTTCCTTATGTGTACTTTAATCTACTCTGAGTCCCCCCCCCCAAAAAAAACCCTGGGGAGATAAAGCGAAATATAAATAAAGGGTGTATTATTATTATTATTATTATTATTATTATTATTATTATTATTAGGCACACCAGAATGGCCTTCAGGCCAATGTCAAGGCAGGCTTTGGTGATGGTGTGAGCTAATGATGGTGCACCTGGGCCCTGGCTGATGGCAAACATGTGCAAGGTGGTGGTGGGACAGTTGCGGAGGTGGTTGCCAAGGAAAACCACCACTGTAACTGCCCCCCTGGCATGCGTCCGCAGCTGACCCGGTCCAGCATGGCCTCACTGGCTGAGGCCCCAGAATTCCTGTCCCAGAAGTCCCCACCCTGAAGGTCCCACTCCCTCAAGCCTCTGCCCCCCTCAGTTGGTGTTCCATATTTTTAAGGTAGACACCTGGCAACCCTTGATGAAGGTCCTCTACTGTGCTGGTTTACCACCTGCATACAATAAAGTCCTAACAACATAGCTTTGTCAAATTAGGACCAGATAACTCATAAACACATCTCTCCTCATATCAACCTGCATGTTTGCTAAGATCTAGAGATCAGTACCTCCTGGTTGCTATGTCAACTGCACAAATGCTTGAACATAACATGTTACAAGTAATGTGGTTCCATGTAATAACTTCATGTAGAAAATGGGTGGGGGATAAGGGCATATAGTAATGATGTCAAAGCCCCAAAGTAACATGGTGAGCTGGAACACCCTGAGGAGTAATAACTTTTATCTGCCCTAAAAAGTTACAGTTCAGTTCAGTAATAATAAAAACGTTACAGAAAAGCAACATGCAACGCAGTGAGCAATATGAGTTACTTTCTTAATATTGTATTGAATAACAATGCATTTACTATGTAAACATAAGAAATGAGAATTGAATTTTTAAAAAAGTAATGATCTAAGATTTGCAGCTACATATGTACATCTGGAGAACAAGATAAAATCAAAAATGGTGGTTTTAATGCATAGTTTACTGATATTCCTGGAGTTTTGCTTTGAGTTTTCTATTTATGTTTTAAATTTGCAAATGAAGGAATACATTTATTACATTGATTAAGCAAATAAATAAATGGCCAAAGGTACTGGGCCTTCTTCTCCGACTACAGTTCTCTCTCCAGCAATCACACCCATCGCTGAAGAGGGATTGAGTCTGTGACTATGAATCCCACCTCACATGGAACATATATTGATGCAGCGTTCATGAAGGGCTATATCTGAATGATAGAGCATGTGTTTTGCATGCAAATGGCCTCAGGTCATTTCTGTGTCTCATCCAGATAGGGGATTTATGTTAATTTATATCACATGCTTTAGTATTTCTTTTTGGCAATTCTTGATGATTCCCTTCCTAATGTTCTACTGAAAAAAAAACCAACCCTTTAGTGGACAAGAGAGAGGCTTTATTTTATTTGTTGGCATCTGGTTTATGGTATGGATTTGGATGTTAGGTGCAATGATTTATGTGCTGAATCCCAGATCTGTTTCCAGATTGCACTATTCCACACAGTCTTTTGATTCTTCTCCAGTGATTATTGAATTTTGTTCTCGTATTGCTGAAGTGGTAAACTGTAATGATGATATTGCTGTGTTGGTTTCCTGAGGGCAGGGGCTCCTCCTTAAACAAGTCTTTAGAGCCTCAGCTCAGGGAGTAAAGGAAACATATGGAGCAAACCATTACAGTCTACCATTTTAGCACTATAATTCTTGTAGTTGGTTTCTCTGCTTGGAAAGATCAATCTTTACTTATACTAGTCAATCCAAGAACTTAAGTGAAAGAAAACTGCCAACAAAGCCATTCTCCTTTTCCAAACTTGCAGTTTCATCCCAAATTGAAATTATCTGGAATCTTTCTGTCTCTCTTTCTTTCTGTGTAACAGAGAGAGAAAGAGAAAAGGAGGGAGGGAGAGAGAGGAAGAGAGTGAGAATGAGGCTCTATAATTTTATTCCTAGGTCTCCAGAGGACATTCAAAAATTAATAGGAGCAATTCGGAGAGAATGGTGGGAGAAAGGAAATAGGGAAGAGAGGCTAGACACACCTTCTTTGATCATAACAATTTTGTGATGGTGGATGTATTGGTAAAAAACAAAGCAGCTCATTTTATTTATTTATATTTATTTATTTACTGCACTTGTAGACCGCTGTTCTCAGCCCTAGGGTTAGACTCAAACACAGTCAGCCCTCCAGGTTAAATCTTGAGTTTAAAGGTTAGACTCAAACACAGTCAGCCCTCCACATTCACTGGTGTTAGGGGCACAAGATACCCACAAAAGAAAGAAAAACAAACCTTTGAATAAAAATGGCTATTATTTACCTGAGATAACACCTCTCTGGGGATAGCTAGGTTTTCCAGCACAAAGAGTCTGGTCAATTGCTACCAGAAGTACCTACTGGACGACCTAGGCATGTGTTCTTTCTAGGAATCTTTAGGTCCTCCAGTATGATCAATTTCTGACAGAGGTTTACCAAACCATTGCACCAAGGACTTAGAAATTTCATAGAGAGAACATTTCAACCAGATGTGTGCACTGGCAAAAGTCAAGTCTGCAAAGATGGAGAACATACTGTGGTTTGAAATAATGTGGGAAAGGAACAGAAATGGCCCCAAACATCATGTGCTTTCAACAGGAAGAAAAGTATGATGTACCTTTGATAATAAAAATGATATGATATAGGATGGGTGACACCTGGCTTGAAAACAGTCCATGTGGAAGGGATCTAGAAGTCTTAGTAGATCACACACTGAATATGAGTCAACTCTGTGGTTTATTTATTTATTATTTGTGGTATTTGTATATTGGCCTTCTCAATCCCAGAGAGGACTCAGGGCAGTTCACAGTGTTGGCAACAATTCAATACCACTGATAAAAACAGTATAAAGCATCAAAATTGATCCCCTCTTGATAAAACATTAAACATTATTAAACACATTACATAAAATAACATCACATATCTCACAATGCAGGAGCTAAAAAGTCCAATACGATTCTAGGCTGCCTAAAAAGAAGTATAGCATCTAGAACCAGGAAAGTAAAGATGCCCCTTTATTCTGTATTGGTCAGATCTCATCTGGAATAACACTGTGACCAGGTCTGAGAACTGCAATTTAAGAAGGATACTGACAAGCTGGAAAGGTCCAGAGAAGAGCAAGCAAATGATCAAAGGTTTGGAAACCAAGCTCTATGAGGAATGGCTGAGGGAGCTTGCAATGTTTCGCTTGGTGAAAAGAAAGCTGAGAGGGGACATGATAGCCATGTTTGAATATGTGAAAGGATGTCACATTGAGGAGGAAACAAGATTGTTTTCTGCTGCTCAAGAGACTAGGAATTGGAGCAATGGAAACAAATTATAGAGGAAAAAAGATCCCACTTAAATATTAGGAAGAACTTCCTGTTGGAAAGAGCTGTTTGGCAGTGGAGCCTCAGAGTGTAGTAGTCTCCTTCTCTGGAGGTTTTAAAGAAGAGGCTGGATGGCCATCTGTCAGGGGTGCTTTGATTGAGTGTTCTTGCATGGCAGAATGGGTTTGACTGGATGGCCCTTGAGGTCTCATCCTACTGTATGATTCTATGAAATGCCACTTGGATCTCTCTCTCTCTCTCTCTCTCTCTCTGCCAATTCATGGCAGATTTGCTGAGTTTGGCAGAGCCCTTAAATGAACTGAGAAACAAACCAGAAATCTAAGAAGGTATCCACTAATCAGTGTTAACAGTATTGGGTATATAGATCAGTAGTCCCATTCAGTACTGGACAGCTACTGTGATATGTATGTGTGTACATCTGTTCCTTCAAGTTGCTTCTTGAACCCATGGATTACATAGGTTTTTCTTAATTAAGGAATACTCAGAGGTAGTTTTACCAGTTTCTTCCTCTAAAATATAGCCTGCAGTATTTAGTATTCCTATGCTTCTAGCCATTATAACTAACCAGACATGTAGTATAAGATGACAACAAATAACATCAGACTACCCTTTCAGTACTACATCTGTCACTCACATTTAAACATGCATTTAAATACACTCCCTGATATTTTTCTATATTTTGTGGGTTCAAGAACCGCACCTGGAATGCTTGAAAACATAAAAGTCAATGGATAACTATGTGCATAAATTTGGGAGGTGCAGCATGTGGTAGTGCCTAGCTGAATTCTTGGATGTTGAACTCCTGAAGTATCTGCACTTTGGAGCACATTCTCAATTTATGCTATGTTTGCTTTTCTTTGAAAGAAAATGCTAAAACAAACAAACAAAAGAATGAATGAATGAGAAGTAGCTTCACAAGACATTACCTCATGAAAGAGGTAATGAAAGATACATCTGCAGCAATGTATTCTTATTTCTCGCCTTCATTCAAGAGATTAACAAAATAGGCTTAGCACCTGGCTTATTTCATTTCTGTTCAGTCATCAAGGCTTAATTTTACTCTAATAAGCAATGGATGTTCTGGTTTTCACAGCTACTTCACGCATAAGCCCTTATCAAAAGTAGTTGAACACAAACAGCAGGGCAGGTCAGAGAGGTAGCAATAGGGATTTCTTTTAAATCTCATATTTTGCTTTTAGTTACCAGAGAAATTTGAATCTTTGAAGTTGTTTCAAGAACAAAGTATTTCATATAGTGTAGTGCTGGACTGAAATATCAGACCTGCTGTATCCTCCCAGGAGGGGCATGAAGCTAGGATGGGCCCTGAATCTGAGCAGGAAGGCAAACAGTCAACAAACAATAACTGGCCAAAGTAACAATCAAGTCTCAGCATTGTTTTCCATTCAGAACCACATCTAAATCATATGTGGTAATCCTGGTCTGAGGTTTATGTGATCTGCATAGGATGTAGGCAGAGGTTGTTGTTGCTTATGAGGATATTCTCAGGTTCTGTAGCTGTAATATTTAGTTGATGGCCCTGGGCACATAATATTGTGGTTACAGCATTTCTAAGACAGCACAAATGGCAATGCTCAGCAAAATAATACATGCCATGGGGGGGGGGGGGAGTTGTAAGCTAATATTTTATCAGGGGAGGGTCATTATGTTTCACACTTTTTAAAAATCAATGGCATTGAATTGTTGCCAACTCTGTGAACTGTCCTGAGTCCCCTTTGGGGTTAAGAAAGGCGGTATACAAATACCGCAAATAAATAAATAAATAAATAAATAAATTGTCAAAAATGAGTTGATCAAGTTCATTAAAACAGATCAGCATACAGCTGAATCTTTAATTCTTAGTATATGCCAACACTAAGTCTGCATCCTCCCCCCCCAAAAGTCACAACTCTAAATAACGATGAGCTATTTAATAGAATAATATTAAGAATGTGCATTTGCATTCATGTTATTTTCCGATTTATGGTGACCCCATGAATTTCATAGTGTTCTCTTACAACCTCATCACAAAGGATGCCAGAATCACCACACATTGTGGCGATTCCAGGAGTTCTCGTTGGGGTATGTGAGGAACCCGTTGCTCATCTCATCCAACTCACCGGAAACCTCATCCCATAGGAGGAAGCATTGACCATCTGACTTCCCTCCATTGCTTCTGGTGCAACACGGGAAGCTTTCTGTGTTGCTGCCATGGCAGCATGCACCAGTTCCTCAATAGTTTTACGACAAAGCCCCATAAGAAGTTCATGGGATTGGAGCCAGTGCGTACTGCCACAAACAACCCACTGTGATGAGGTTGCGAGACAAAGGACACTCAGAGGTGGTTTTGCAGTTTCTTCTTCTGAAATATGATGATGTCATGTGTTACATAATGCTATAAGTCGACAAGGTACTTGAAGCCAAAGCAAAAATTCTTTTGCATTCCTTGATATAGTTAATAGTGCTCATCTTCAGTGAACAGACAAGGCTGGCTGCATTTGAGGTTGGTTCATTTTATATTTTCTCATCAAAATGCTTGGGAAAGGATTTCTAAGAGGAAATTCAGCATTTGTAGTCAGATTTCTGTGTGATAAGTGCTATTTAGGGTCCTTCCACACTTTGTGCATAATGTTGTTCAAAGCTGACTTGAGGCCAAAGAGGCCACAAAATGCACACTACCAATGCACACACTTCAAAAAAACCTCATCAGTTAAAAATATACTGCATATGATCCCTATGTATCCCGGAATCAAAGTGAAATCACTTCCGCAAAATGTGGAGCACTTTGCAGACACCAGCCCCTGAAGAAATCCAGTACAAATCTTGAATGGATGCTGGTAAAAAACACTCCAAGTTGGATTAGAAGCCTCTGAGACATGAGTGGAAATAGAGGAAGTGAAAATTGCAAGGTTAGTGTGGGATTTAATTCAGTCTTCCTCCTGAAATTGCATTCTCAAAAAGGAGCCATTCTTTTCTTTTCTTTTTTCATAAGACTAGCAACTGATCTGTAAACCAAAATATCCTAAAGGCACCAGATTCTTTCTGATCCAGAGTCAATGGTGGTTAGTATTTGGGTGGGAAACCACCAACGAATATGGTGTTGTAGGCTGTATAGAAGAAAAAAAGGATGGACATAACCACCTCTGTGAATTCCTTGAGTGTCAATTTATAATTTTATTCCAGATGATGTTGGAGTGGTCTTCCAAAGTCTCTTGGAGGAATACTGTGCGGCTGCTAGGCTTCTACAATTGTCCACAATTTGGCAGTTTGGGTGCAATGCCTTTTAAAAATTTTCAGAAAATTGTGATATAGAAAATGAGAAAAAAAATCTCTGGAAAATTGAGGTACAGATATGTAACAGTGTTATTATCAGCAATGAGAACACAGAAGGTTTAGCAACATACTAGTTGTTAAGAAAGTGGTACAAGGAATATTTTAAAACATCCTATGTTGTTTCATATTGCAGCCATCCCTTTGTATTCCAGGAATCCGCTATCCACAACTCAGTAATAATAATAAAAAAAACAAAACAAAACAGCAAATGTTGATTCTGTGCCATTTTATATAAGGGACACCATTTTACTATGTCATTGTATATAATGGGATCTGAACATCCACAGATTTTGACATTCACTTCACTTCATTTTTTAATTAGTCGCTCTCCACCAAGGTGCTCCGAGCGACTTACAATTTAAAATAGCATTTACACAATATAAAAACATTCCACATAAAAACATACAACAGTGACTATTTGGAAAATTAGATCTGATCACTTTACTTAAATGCACAACCAAACAGCCAAGTCTTGAGCGCCTTTACAAAAGGTCGCAACTCCGACATTGCTCTAATATATGGAGGCAATTCAGGCTTCTGGAAACCCAAGGGCTTCTATATACACAAAAGCAGGACTACCCATCAAACAAACAAAACATTTCAATGATTCCCAAATTACTGAAAGTTGCATGTAGCTGGCAAAAAACCATAAGGTTACAAACTAGATGATAAATTAAACTAAGTGTTCTTTTATGTTTGTTTTAATTTGGTTAGATTAATTTATAGTTATTGTCTTGGTATTATCTTTTGGTTTAAACATGGATGTACACATTGAATTTTGCCTTTACAATGTTGGAAATGATTTGATTTCCTTAGGGGGAGAAAAGCAGTATGTATATAAATGTATTTCTTGTATTTCTAGGAGCGACGATTACTGCAGACGCAGACTGCAGCAAGGAAATCAGAAGACGTTTCCTTCTTGGGAGGAGAGCAATGACCAATCTCGATAAAAAAAAATTAAGAGTGGAGACATCAAACTGGCAATGAAGATCCACATAGTTAAAGCAAAGGAATTCCCTGTAGTAAACTCTGGATGCGAGAACTGGACCACAAGGAAGGCTGAGCGAAGGAAGAAAGATGTTTTTGAACTGTGGTGTTGGAGGAAAATTCTGAGAGTGCCTTGGACCGCAAGAAGATCAAACCAGTCCATACTCCAGGAAATAATACCTACTGCTCACTGGAGGGAAGGATATTAGAGGAAAATATGAAGTACTTTGGCAACATAATGAGAAGACAGGAAAGCTTAGAGAAGACAATGATGCTAGGGAAAAAGGAAGGAAAAAGGAAGAGGGGACGACCAAGGGAAAGATGGGTGGATGTTATCATTGAAATGAGTGGCTTGACCTTGAAGGAGCTGAGGCGATGGCTGACAGGGAGCTCTGGTGTGGACTGGTCCATGAGATCACGAAGAGTAGGAAATGACTGAACAAATAAACAGCAACAATATAAATGTAGAAAATAAATAAATAAATAATAGACAAATAAAGGAAAATCAATACCAAGAGCTCGGACTTGGAAAGTTACTTTGAATAATCAATCTATAAATCCAACAATGGCAAGATACTACTCTAGATCCCAGCTGATAATCCCATCACAACTTTTAGTTATGTGTTGCTTGTATTTGTCATTATTGTATCCATTTTTCTTAAATGTAGGGTTTAAAGAACAATTAGGGACACATGCATAGTGCTAACTTCACTGAAGTATTCTGAAAAAAATTCCCAATGCAATTCTAACATTTTTTTCTGTTTGTTGCTGGCATGAGACAAAGAATGTTTATTACAGACAGAATAAAGGACCTCAAGTCTGACAGTGTTTTATTCTTTATTCTATAATTCTTAAAGTGCAAACAAAATTCTGAATGTGGCCATTGAAGAAAGAGTTGTGGTGTGGGGCATATACAATCCTTTTTGTTTGATGAAAATAATGTACCTCTCCACATAATGCAAGAAGAACTCTAAGATTTCTAATGTTCTTAGACATTGGTTTTCCTGCTTTTAAGCACTTGACTTTGTGAAATGACACATAACAGACAAGTACATTGTTTTCAACTAGCAACTTCAATGTACTTTTAAAATAAAAAAGCCCTAAATAGTTTTGTTGTAGAAATGTTTAAGTTTATATTTTGTTATATACAGTGGCAATGAATACTGAGAAACACCAAATGCATATTTCCTAAGAGCCTTGCAACCAATATTGGAAATGCTGTTAAAGTAAACACAGTGCACACAAGCGATTCATCACTTCAGTGTATTCAGAATGACTGTGATCAATGAAGGTATAATTGAATCAGGTAAAAAATGTCGCTGAACAACTTCACTTGGGGCTGCTTCACATCACACCAATTTCTATACAATACTCACTTTCTAATAGAGAGCAACATGGAATCTATATGTTGGTAGTGACATGTTGACAATGGTATCTTAAAGTTGATAGTGCATGTACTTTGGAAGACAACAGCTATTCACATATTTCCAGCTCACAGTGAAATCTCACATGTAGTATTATGATGTTACAGTTGATGGGTGGTATCCCACTGTGCTCATCTGCTGTGTCTGGCAGCAAAATATATCCTCCCTCTGCCATCTCTAGCTCTCTGCCCACCCGTAGCTGTCCTCAGGAGAGTTCCAGATTTGTTAGAGCAGATGTAGGAGATCTGTAGGGAAGGGAGAAAGAAGTCCTGATGAGTGAGGGATACATTCCCTTGTATGATGTTGGATAGCAGTCTCTATCCCCTCATAGCTGTCTGCGCCCGTACCTTGGGAAGTCGGATCTGGCCACGGTGGTCCACGCTCTTGTCACATCCCGATTAGATTAGATTACTGCAACGCACTCTACGTGGGGTTGCCTTTGAAGACTGCTCGGAAACTCCAACTAGTCCAGCGAGAGGCAGCCAGATTGCTCACCGGGGCGTCATACAGGGAGCATACCACCCCCCTGTTATGTCAGCTCCACTGGCTGCCAATCCAGTTCCGAGCACAATTCAAAGTGCTGGTTTTGACCTATAAAACCCTATACGGTTCCGGCCCAGTGTATCTGTCCGAACGGATTTCCCTCTACGTCCCACCCCGGAGCCTAAGATCTTCTGGGGAGGCCCTGCTCTCGACCCCGCCTCTATCACAGGTGAGATTGGCGGGGACGAGGAGCAGGGCCTTCTCAGCGGTGGCCCCCCGCCTATGGAACTCTCTCCCCGGGGAAATCAGATCTGCAACTACGCTCCTTTCCTTCAGGAAAAAACTAAAAACATGGATCTGGGACCAGGCATTTGGACAAGCGGGTAAATAAAGAAGAACTCCACTGATGGCTAGGAAATGACTAACGGATTGGTTATATGGAACTCTGGAATCGAAACGCTGATTATAAGAATGACTTTTATATGATGTTTATATGATGTTTATATGATGTTTATACAATGTCTTAGGTACCAGTGCGGATGTTTTATTATGATAATCGTTTTAATTGCATTTGTATATCGTTCTTTTATATTTTTGTATACTCTGTATTATTATGTATAGGCATCGAATTCTGCCTTTTTTGTAAGCCGCCCTGAGTCCCCCCTCGGGGGTTGAGAAGGGCGGGGTAAAAGCACCAGTAATAAATAATAGCACCAGATCCCATCTAATCTCAGAAGCAAAGTAGAGCCAGCCCTGGTTAATACTTTAATGGGAGACTGCCAACAAATACCAATGCTGTAGACTATATTTCAGAAGAAGGAACTAGTAAACCCACCTCTGAGCATTCCTTGCCAGAGAAAACCCTATGAAATCCATGGGATCACCATAAGTCAACAAGCAACTTTTAATACCAGTATTAAAAAACTCTAAAATCATAACAGTAAATGAAGGACAACATTTAAAACAGGGGAAATCCAGACAAGAAACAATCAGGGATAGCCAGTCACCTCTCAACAAAGGATTCCCCTAGGCAGTAAGGAGCTACACCTTGAAAACTGCTAGGCCATTACATGCTAATCAAGGTGGCCAATTGAAACATTCACACTGTTGGAGTTCAGCCTGTGATTGTGTCTAATGATCAGGATACTCTGGATGTTGGGAATGACAATGAGCTTCATGTATCTGATGTTTCTAATGACGAGGTTGCTATTGATGCAGAGAATGACAATGGGGTTCCTGTTCAAAGTGTCTTTTCTGGTGGGAATGCTCCTGAAGGGTTTGGGGATGATGGCATGGTTCCTGGAAGAGGGCCTGAATTGCTACCAGGGAATTCCTATGAATTTGAGCCTGATAATAGCTTTGCACCTGGGCCAGCTGCAGAAATTAATGAGCCAGTAGATAGAAGGCATGTTTTTAATCAGCACAGGCAAACAACCCAATCTCTTAGGCTCAGAGAGAGATTGAGTCAAGGCTGAAACAAAACTCGTTTCTGGCCGCTTGGGACAATGAGTAGATTAGGGAATAAAAGTGCTAAGTACAGAATCTGTAGTTCAGATGAAGCATTGTTGGAATTGAGTCAAGACATCTTTCTTGGTCCTTGGAAGCCTTGCCTTGGATAGATTCATGTGTGAAGTGCCTTTTTGATTCATGATTCAAGTTTTGAAGTTTTACCTTGAAAGTTTCTGTATTTGTTTTTCATAAACTCTGATGGACTAATTTCCTGGAGTATTTGTTTGTGCTTATCTTTCTACCTAATTGGATTTACCTATTTTATGGAGTGTTTTTTTTATTGCTACTGCTTTTAAAATATCTTCAATAAACTGCTTGCATTTCTACTCAGCTGTGTGGTGTTTAAAGTCAGAGGGCTTTCCTGGCCTGGAGTGCAACACACACCTACCTCCAACAGATAAGAGTTCTTTCTCCCACCCTGGACAGTCCACAGATATATAAACCCCATTTTCCTAGTTCCCAACACACCTCACAACCTCTGAGGATGCCATAGATGCAGGCGAAATGCTTCTGGAACATGGCCATATAGCCTGAAAAACTTATAGCAACCCAACTTGAAGGTACACGCATATACATGATTCCGGATGTTGTCCTATAGTGAGGGTGGGCAAGGTCCGGCCTGCGGTTGTTGATATAATACAATTCCCAGTCAGACTCAACCGACATAACCAATGGTGAAGAATGCTGGAATATGCTGTCTAACAGCATCTTGAGGATACCACTTTGTCCACATTGCACTTTACCATGTGAACTTAACCTTCATTCATACTTGGGTGTGCATACCACACAGAAGTTTTATAAATGTGTGAAATGGTTTTTATTTTACAGTGCAGCCATAATTTAATGCAGAATGTAAACTGGAGCAAGTGTGAGGATTTTTATCTTTTCATTTTCAACAACAAATTTAGACTTCTAAAATATCAGACTGGCAAGCCAAGGCTGGGTTGTGTGGTCATGAAATTCTGGATCTAAATTATGTATGAGAGCATATTCTTAATGAGATATTGAAATTGTCATTGTCTAATTTCTTAGTGAAGTTGTCGTTGCCAAGCACACCTAGAATGGTTCATGGAGTTTTGAAGCAAGGAAATTTGCTTTTTGATTTCAGTGACTGCATCAACCTCATGTTCGCATCTCTTTATGCATGTGGAGATGCCTCCTCTCCTAAGATGAAAGAGGAAGCTGTTGTAGATGGAAACGCTCTGTATGTACATTGGAATCCTATTCAAAGCAAAAATGAAGGTCATCCAGACAGTTACGGTTGGTGGGGATGTGTTAATATTGCAGTTAGTGTGCCCTGTCTTGAATACTTTTATTCTGGTGTACAAAGTCTGATAAAATTGCTTTAATTTGCCATGCTGGATAGGGAATTAATTTTGTAAAAATGCACCTTACTGTTAAAGCATGCTATTTGAATAAAATAATGTATATATTTTTATATGCTGTCCTTGAAGTCTTAGTGCATACATCCCTAGCACATACATCTTTAATTTCTTCAATTAAGGAAAATAAAAGGGCAAGCAGAGCTAGATTTTAATTATTCATAGTTCATTTGAGAAAAATGTTCATAAATGAGAGAAAGTAGAGCTGTGCTATCTGTCAAAAGGGGAAAAAAGAATAGATAAAAAAATCCACTTTATGAACTATTCAATAATATGTACGTTTCTGCTTTCATTAGATACTGTACTGTGAGAAGAAAGATGTGTGCAGGAAGAATTACCCACTGGGCTTCTGGGAGTAAAATTCCTTGAATTGTGCTTCAGCTCTTCAACATGTCGCTACAAAGTCCCAGGTAGGCTAGAGGACACCTCAGGAGGAAGAAGGGGAAGGGCAACACAAACATTAACCCTGAATTTACAGGTAAATCTACTACCATGATAACATTATTATCAATGCAAAGAAGTCAATAGCTTGAATCCAGACTTAGGATGAATTTACACCAGGTATGGGCAAACTTGGAACCTCCAGATGTTTTGGACTTCAACTCTGACAATTCATAACTACCAGTAAACTGACTGGGAGTTGAAGTCCAAACACCCAGAGAGTCAAAGTTTGTTCATGCCAGATGTAGACTGTAGTACTAATGCAGTTCGACACCACTTTAACTACTCTTCTTATCTTGTCTTAGGCGATTCCTTGTAGTCCGAGGATGATGGTCCTCCAAGTTCAGTGTCCTGGGGGTGGGTTTGTAGGTGGCTGTGGAGCCCTTTTCTTGACCTGCATCTTCTCCCACAGTGAGGGCATTGGTTTCCAGATGGGAGGCGGTCTCGGTCGGGGTTGGCATGACATGCCTTCCTCTTGGCACGTTTCTCTCTTTCACCCTCCATTCATGCCTCTTCAAATTCTGCAGCACTGCTGGTCACAGCTGACCTCCAGCTGGAGCGCTCAAGGGCCAGGGCTTCCCAGTTCTCAGTGTCTATGCCACAGTTTTTAAGGTTGGCTTTGAGCCCATCTTTAAATCTCTTTTCCTGTCCTCCAACATTCCATTTTCCATTCTTGAGTTCGGAGTAGAGCAACTGCTTTGGGAGACGGTGGTCGGGCATCCGGACAACATGGCCGGTCCAGCGGAGTTGATGGCGGAGGACCATTGCTTCGATGCTGGTGGTCTTTGCTTCTTCCAGCACGCTGACGTTTGTCTGCTTGTCTTCCCAAGAGATTTGCAGGATTTTTCGGAGGCAGCACTGATGGAATCGTTCCAGGAGTTGCATGTGACGCCTGTAGACAGTCCACGTTTTGCAGGGTTGGGAGGACAATAGCTTTATAGACAAGCACCTTGGTATCCCTACGGATGTCCCGGTCCTCAAACACTCTCTGCTTCATTCGGAAAAATGCTGCACTCGCAGAGCTCAGGCGGTGTTGTATTTCGGTGTCGATGTTGACTTTGGTGGAGAGGTGGCTGCCAAGGTAGCGTTGTAACTTTAACTACTATGGCCCAGTGCAATAGAATCCTGGAAGTTGTAGTTTGGTGAGGCATCAAATTCTTTGGCTTAAAGATCTTGTTAAACTTTAACAAGAGGTTAAAGATCTTGTAAAACTACAACTTGAATAATGGCAGTTAAAGTGGTGTCAAACTACATTCATTTTACAGCATAGAAGCATCATTTTGTGTGCTTAGAATACACACATTAAAACCAGTAGGACTTGTCTGTAATGACGAAATTAAGTCCCATGGATTTCAGCCGTCTACTTCAGACATGACCGGGTCCAGATCTATTCTAGTACTTTTATTATTTTGATATGTTGTCTAGCTTAATGAGGACATTCTGGAAAGAAACTTCCCCAATTCTCAGACAGTAAATTCAGATTTTGTCAAACCTAATTAGCATAATGCAGCTGGCCAGTTTGGGTCATGACATGTCTTTGAGCTGCTGTCGAGATATATTTAAAAGTTTTCCCCTGGTGGTTTTAGCTCAAAGAGCCAAGTCATAATTTTAAGCCGACTGTACTTATATTTTATATGCCAACCTTTCTTATTTATCACTTTTAAATCTTAGTTATGGGGATGTATTTCGCAGCCCTGTCAGGCTTACCTTAGATGCAGGTAACTGGGCACCAGTATAAGCAGCTGGTGCATTGACATCTTAGTGACAGTCAAATTCAGCATTTGCACAGAAATGATCAAATTAAATATGAGGTCGCAGAATAACTAAAGGGCAGAACTAAGCGTGCTAATTAAAGAAATGTGCGCACATGTGAATGCAGAGCCTCTCATTATGCTTAGGATTAGAAAGTGGAAAGAAAAAAGAAGGTGATTGAGAGTGCATCTACACAGGCAAAAAAATCTGGGGTGGTACAAATATTAGTATTTAGGAACAGCCCCGGGGGTGGCTACTCTGCTTGCCTTCATCCTGCTAAGGCACCGGGACAGATCCATGCCATCCAGTGGGGCCAATCTGGGTTGATGACCCTTCTTATCTTTGCCACTGTTGTAGCTGTGGTAATGGAGCTCCAGAAAGCCCATGCGACTCAGAGAAGGGAAGGAGAAAAGGAAGTAAATAATCCTCCTCCCCTCTCCAAATCACATGGGCAGCTTTGCTAACATCAGTAAATGCGCCCAGCAACGGCCCAGAACTCTTTGGAGCTTGATGACCTCAGCTATGATGATAGTAAGACAAAAAGGTAAGTACTATCTCCCTATCTCAACACTTTAGAGACCAAAAAAGTGGGATGGCCATATGAAGGGCTGTTTCTGATTTATAACCAACCCAACTCTTCATACTACCTCAAAGAGTAAGGCTGTTCCAAAGCATTCCTCAATTTTGCCTAATGCAGGGCAAAATTGCATCAAGCTACTCATTCCCAGCAATGAACTCGAGCTCTGTCAAAACCATTCACAGTCCATCTATTGTTATCCCTTGCTTGTCTCATTTACTCCAGGATCATCTTGTTGCCTCTGATTTCAGAAAACCACTGAAGCTAAGAGCTTAGTACTTCCTGCTTCTCCAATTTATTTATTTATTTGCTATATTTATATACTGCCCCTCTCAGCCCATAGGCGACTCGGGCGGTTTACAGTCAGACATCAAAACATAAAAATACAATAAACCAATTAAGATAATATAAAAACATGAAAAAAAATCTATAAAAACATATGTCATCCGAGTCTCCTTGTTAAAAGCATTGTCCAATTCCATTTGTCCAGTCAGTCCATTTTCCCATGTCCGTTACGCTGTATTTGCAAACGCTTGCTCAAAAAGCCAAGTCTTTTTTCCGAAATATTAAAAGAGAGGGGGCCGATTTAATATCCCTAGGGAGAGCATTCCATAGCCAAGGGGCCACCACTGAGAAGGCCCTGTCTCTCATCCCCGCCAACTGTACTTGAGACAAAAGTGGGATCAAGAGCAGGGCCTTCCCAGATGATCTTAAAGTCCTAGGAGATTAATAAGGGGAGATGCATTCGGACAGGAAAGTTGGGCCAGAACCGTTTAGGGCTTTACTCATGAAAAGTGCTTTCTAAAAAAATGCATGGAAATGAAAATGCTGCAGTTTTGCACTTGTTAAACCAGAGCCTTTATGTTGTAATTGAAAATGCTACTTTCCTAAGATCGCTGTATGACATAAAAACTTACAGGTATATGACCCACCCCTGACATCAGACATAATTTCCTCTATCATCTATTAAACCATAGACCCGTTAAGGTCTTGTACAGATCAAAATGTTCTTTGGAGTTTTGTCACTTCTCTGCTTGTGCAAAATTGGCCAGATGACCAACTACGGTTCCTTCATGGGTAAATTAAGATGGTTAATTAAGGCAATTAGCACATTTTAATCCCGCTGAATGTGCTGTTAAAAAAAAATGGACAGCTGTGATTTTCAACGATCACATGAGAGTTGTAGCTCTTAATTTTTTCCGACATTAAGGTCCAAGCTATATCTTAAAATCAGGTCAATCAGCAATGTGTTGTGTGCTTCTGTGGTAACCTTGGGCTGAAATCGCCTGTGCATAAACATAAACAGTATATCCTTTATCACATAAATTAGAATAGCATTATTATGATAGCAGACCTAGGTGCTGGATTTTGCAAGGGGTAGTTGCTTACAGTATGATACAAAGTGCAGTTTGTTTGTCGGAGAAATCAAACAAAATGGTATACTCATAATTTATTACAATTTATTCATTCATCCCAAAATATCCTATCAACATACTTGGTGCTTCGGGCTACAGCTTTAAAACTTTTGAGACTATGGCTAGGTTAGGGTTAGAAATATGTATATATGGCATTGAATTGGTGCCTTTGTAAGGCTGCCCTGTGTCCCCTTTGGGGTGAGGAGGGTGGGGTACAAATGAGGTAAATAAATAAATAAAATAAATAGGTTATGGGTGTATCTACCCTGTAGAATTAATGCAGTGAGAAACTGTCATAAGTACTTTTTAAAACATTAAATAGGTTCTTTTATTCTGCTTTCAGTGAGACAGGTTGCATCAGGCACTTCATAGAATCATAGAATCATAAAATCAAAGAGTTGGAAGAGACCTCATGGGCCATCCAGTCCAACCCCCTGCCAAGAAGCAGGAATATTGCATTCAAATCACCCCTGACAGATGGCCATCCAGCCTCTGTTTAAAAGCTTCCAAAGACGGAGCCTCCACCACACTCCGGGGCAGAGAGTTCCACTGCTGAACGGCTCTCAGGAAGTTCTTCCTCATGTTCAGATGGAATCTTCTCTCTTGTAGTTTGAAGCCATTGTTCCGCGTCCTAGTCTCCAAGGAAGCAGAAAACAAGCTTGCTCCCTCCTCCCTGTGGCTTCCTCTCACATATTTATACATGACTATCATATCTCCTCTCAGCCTTCTCTTCTTCAGGCTAAACATGCCCAGCTCCTTAAGCCGCTCCTCATAGGGCTTGTTCTCCAGACCCTTGATCATTTTAGTCGCCCTCCTCTGGACACATTCCAGCTTGTCAATATCTCTCTTGAATTGTGGTGCCCAGAATTGGACACAATATTCCAGGTGTGGTCTAACCAAAGCAGAATAGAGGGGTAGCATTACTTCCCTAGATCTAGACACTATGCTCCTATTGATGCAGGCCAAAATCCCATTGGCTTTTTTGCCACCACATCACATTGTTGGCTCATGTTTAACTTGTTGTCCACGAGGACTCCAAGATCTTTTTCACACGTACTGCTCTCGAGCCAGGCATCGTCCCCCATTCTGTATCTTTGCATTTCGTTTTTCCTGCCAAAGTGGAGTATCTTGCATTTGTCACTGTTGAACTTCATTTTGTTAGTTTTGGTCCATCTCTCTAATCTGTCAAGATCATTTTGAATCCTGCTCCTGTCCTCTGGAGTATTGGCTATTCCTCCCAATTTGGTGTCGTCTGCAAAGTTGATGATCATGCCTTCTAGCCCTTCATCTAAGTCAGGGGTCCTCAAACTAAGGCCCGGGGGCCGGATACGGCCCTCCAAGGTCATGTACCCGGCCCTCGCTCAGGATCAACCTAAGTCTGAAAGCACACAACAACAGCAACAACAAAAATCCTATCTCATCAGCCAAAAACAGGCCCACACTTCCCATTGAAGTACTAATAAGTTTATATTTGTTAAAATTGTTCTTCATTTTAATTATTGCATTGTTTTAAGTGTTGGTTGCACTACAAATAAGACATGTGCAGTGCACATAGGAATTCATTCATGTGTTTTTCAAATTATAATCCGGCCCTCCAACAGTTTGAGGGACTGTGACCCAGCCCTCTGTTTAAAAAGTTTGAAGATCCCTGATCTAAGTCATTAATAAAGATGTTGAACAGGACCGGGCCCAGGATGGAAACCTGCGGCACTCCGCTCGTCACTTCTTTCCAAGTCACTTCTTTCTTTTAGAGAAAGAAGTAGACACAGACTCCAGTACTGGGTTATATAATTATATTGGTTGCATAGACGAAGGGGCATATTACATCAACATTTACACAAATACTCTAACATTCAATCATTCATTCATCAAGCATTCTTACCATTCTTCTTGTTGAAGATGATCAGCTTCTTGAGAGGAGGCGGCTGTTCATAATGGTGTTTAGAAATGGTGTTCAGTTGGTCTGACACACTGAGAGAGAAGGGTCCTTTTATGTAGTATTTTCTGTTGATGTGGTTCTGAAAGTTGTAAATTACTGACAGACAGATTCCATCAGTTCCTGGACAGATGTTGATTTTGTTTAATTGGCTTTCCTTATCAAGGATCCCTGTAAACATTTCTGTATGGAGCCATAGTGTTGACTACCTTACTTAAAAGAACCATTGTCTTTGGTGATGTAAACAAATTGTTTTTCAAACAAGAGTTCATCAGGTCAGCAATGTCAATAGTTAATCATTTGTTTCAAGTCTCATCAGCAATTTTAATTACAGTCCATGAGTTCTTCACTTGTTTCTTGTAGGTATCCAGGCCTCATTCCTTATAATGTTATCTTCAGCTCAATTAGGCCACATTTGTACGCCTTTCATACAATCTTACTCAAACTATACATTATGTTTTATCATAACAAAACCATTTTAACTACCATAGCTCAATGCCATGGAATCCTGGGATTTGTAGTTTGATGAACATCAGCATTCCCCAATAGAGAAGGCTAAAACTGTCACACTCCAGAACATGATCACCTCTGACCTTAAACACTAGTTGAATAAAATCAGCAAGCAGTTTATTGAAGAATATATGTAGCCAAAGCAGTAAAAAGTAATCAACAGTAAAAGTTCAAAATCCAATTTAGTCCATCAGGAACAACAACAGCAAAAAAACAGGAACAAAGAGTCAATAGAGGTCCATAAAACTAGGCACTTGAATCCATAAGCAATCTCATAGGCAAACATGAGCTTCGCAAACCTCAGAGGAAAGAAACTTGAACTTGGTGTTATCCTGATGTTGCCTCAACTGAAACAACTGTCTCCTACAAATCATTATAAGCCCTTCCCTGACTCCAAAGCTGCAAGGAACACATTCTTTTTTAGTTTCGGTTTGTTATCTTTCTTCTGTTGGATCCGAGCTGACCTTCTGTTGGATCCGAGCTGCCTGAACTGCCTCTGTTTACTAAAATGTCCCTTTCTCTTCAAGGTCTCACTGTCATTGTTAACTCCTGCCCTCGTAAATCAAAATCAGCTTCATTCTCAGACAGCTGCTCAGAGAACATTGGGGAAAGGCCTTTCCCAGGCATGTGACCTTGAGAAACCTCTTGCAGGAGCTTAGGCTTCTCTCCTGAGCACGAATCAGGCCCAGGGGATGCCTCATAAAAAATCCAATAGACCCTGGCCCAGGAACTGGATTATCATCCCCATTCCCATTAGGAACTTCAGACACAATCACAGGCTGAACAGACTGGTATACAACAAAAACCCTGTGACTTCCATGATTTTATAGCATTTAGCCATGGCAGTTGAAGTAGTTTCAAACTATTAATTCTATAGTGTAGATGCACCCTAAGGCAGAGTGACAGACTCAAATACATTTATTGGCTTCACATCAGAGTGGAATTTTCTTGTTCTGGTGGTTTAACCACTGAACCATAATAGCACCTTCTTAAGTGTGAATTCGCCAAGTATTTGAAGTTCTTACAGATACTTGCCTTCATTGTACTGATTGTGTTTTTACTGCTGGGAGTGGGATTACCATGTTCTCTTGGAAGAAGAGCCTTGCATACCTAAAAATGATTATTGTGGCATAATCATTTGCAGTAATTGTACATTTCATCAAATACTTGAAATATTGCAGCAGTTGTTAGATTACAATATGTTTAATTGGTCTTTAAGATGCCAGGAAGCTCTCTCAACTACATAACAGATGTTTTTAACTAATTAAAGACCATAAAATGCTTGAACTGGACAAATTTTAGAAGAAACAATGAAGCTTAGAATTTATCTTCATTGGTTCAGTTGGCTAAAATGTTGATACTTGAATTGATTGATGTGCATAAGATGCTTATAACATGTAATCAGACTTAAATATCCTTAGAAAGTGCTAAATTAGGTCTGGTGACTGAAGCGACTCTAGGGGCCAATATTCTGCCCCAGAACCATCTGGGGGCTACATGGACTGCCAACTATGCAAATTAATTATGCAAATTAATTGATATCTGTTTTAATTGTATTATTTTTAGTACACTTCTGGTTTTGAAAAACAGGCATTTCAATAAAGTGAAACAGTATGCTGGATGGGGAGCAGTTGCAACCTGTTTCAAAGGTGGGTTGTTGCTTACCAACAGGCATGGCCAATGGGTGATGGGAGTTACAATTAAATAACATCTAGAGTAGGTCTGCACAACCTGCAACCCTATAGCTGTTTTGGCCTCCAACCTCCAGAAATCATGGCAATTGGACAAGCTGGCTAAGACTTCTGGGGGTTGGAGGCCAAAACAGCTGGAGGGTCACAGTTTGTCCTGGCCTAGAGAATGATTAAAGTTCCATGTAGAGTGACCATTTAGGGCAATTCGATGCTAGCTTCAAACTGCAGCAGCTAATCAACAAGCTCCCACAAAAGAAAGCCCACAATGCATCAGTGCTCTGTGGTTTCATACTGATAGCTGGATTCTTGGGATTCAGTCATGGAGTCTAATGGCTCCCATCACACACCGGATAACTATTTTCAGGGTGGCTCTGTGACTGAAGTGCTGCCAATGCTGAAAAAATGGTGGTGGTGGACAACAGTAGGCTCCCTATCTTTCCATAAGAAAAGATTAATCAAGCCACTGAAAAAAGGCTTCCTCCATGTGATGAGGAGGGGGTGGGGGGAAGCTGCGATAGAACAGGGGTGTGGGGTAAAAGGTCCCCACGCCACCTGCATGACAGTCACTAGGATGCGGTAATCCCAACATATTCGGCGGCATGCCTGACAAGGTCCCTAGCCTTCAATTGGTGCTAGGATTTCCCATACTATATAACCATCTGCATAGAAACCCAATGTCTTCAATACCAGTTTGCATTAAATCGTTAGTGTAAATTGAACTGTGTAAATCAGTTTTCCATCCTTGATCAGTAGGGCTGCATGGTTAATTTATTTCAGTATGTTTTCCCCCACTACCCAAATGGCCTTGTTCCCAGCATTCAGTATCCCAGGGCTATGTTGCTTATCAGTTTTAATGTATGATTTAATGTATGAATCCTGGCAAATATGATTCTATACAATATTTGCCAGGATTCAAACCAATCCAGTTGTTGTAATGCTGGTTGCGTACCGACAAATAACTGAAATATGGGAATCCCTCTTGTGTTGCTACGCTGACATCTATGTGGGATTCATTGCCAAGCTGTGTCAGGGTTTGCCATGTTATGTTATCCCTGGGTCCTGTAGAGATCCATTCTTCTACTTTCTTGGCATGTTGCAAGTGAAGCTGTGGAAGGTGCTACAGGCAGAGCCTTCAGCAGCTTTGAAAATTCCCATTTAGTCCCAAAAGGAGAGGAAGAGTATTTTAGAAGTAGGTTACGTCGCAGGCAGTGAGATTGCTTTTGGCAATGCAAAGGTTCAGGGAATAAATCCCTGCCTTGCCTCTCTCATGGAGAGCAAGTAACAGATATAAGAAGAATCCCACTGCTAGCTAGTGAAAAATGTCAGATTTCATGCCTTTCACATAATAGCCATCTGTTCTGAAAAATGAAACACAATGTCCAAATGTCAACTTACTGCAGGTATCTTCAAATCTCTTCCATGCCTTGTCTTCCTCGGGTATGTTATTGCTGACATTCTATTCCCCCCGTCTCCATTTCCACTTGCTGTGATATTGTGCCATTTGATATTTTTTTTCCTTGCCAAGAGGTCTAGGTGCTCGGTTCAGCTCTAGTTACTTTACAGGACCATGGATTTGCTGTGAAGACACTGTTGATGATTAATGTAGCCAAGGATCCTACCTTGCATGGAATGAAAAGAAGATTTCGCTGCCATTAGAAATTCATTCGCTGGCTGGCTTGGGGCCAGAAGCACAAATCTGTTCTCGTGTTGATGTCTTGTGCTTGTTTGACCCTCAGGCTTTAGTAGATTATTTTGCTAGCTTCATTTTCCTCTCCTGTTTAAGAGCATTTATGTGTCCTTCCCTTCTGCTGATTTTCATACTTCCCCCTCTCACAATCCCATTAAATTAAATCTGTATTCACTTGTGCGGTGCCAAATGTAAGCTTTTCAGCCCTACAGGACTTGCCCAGCTACCACCCTGCTCACAGCTCACATTTATATATCAAGTTACCTTGTCTTCTTGCCTCCTTTTCTAATGGAAAAGTAAATGCTTATTCTCCCTTTTACCTGATATATGACTTCAGTACATTGTAAAGATGTGAACCCGATGCAGTCCCTAAATTATAAAGCAGGAGTTCTTTTTCTATTACTGTGAATAACAATTGGAGAGCTGGTTCTTTACAATAAGTCATTTATTCTCCATTTTGAGGTTTTATCCTCACCCCAGGTGGCGGGCATGTATATTTCAACAGGTACCACCACAGAAACAGCTGGGCTGTTCTTTCAATGTATTAGATTGTATCCAGTGGAAAGAAATGAATTTGAGAGCAAGACATATAGGCTGATGAAAAGTCTTCTCTTGTTGAATGTGAGATTTTCTATTTGCTTCATATCTGTTATCAGCATCTCTGTCATGTAAATGCATATTTATGATGTCGTTCACAGCATGTGAAATATGTCAGAGAGAATAAGAGAGCGAGAGAGAGCGAGCAGGTGTCTATATAGCATCTGGAAAAATCATAAAAGACATCCAAAAACATTTTGGAAATAAAAATGAAGGTGTCAAGAAGGTCGAAGTGACCTCATTGCTTCTTGACAATACTTATCTATACATACATATTATTAGGGCTTCCAAACACATTTTTAAAAGTTCATTTCCTATATGTACTCATGTATATGTTAACTATATATATATATATATATATATAGAGAGAGAGAGAGAGAGAGAGAGAGAGAGAGAGAGAGCAAGGGCAGGTTCTGAGGCCAAAATTATGGAATTTGATTTTTTTTGTCGTGTCAAGAGTGACTTGAGAAACTGCAAGTCGCTTCTGGTGTAAGAGAATTGGCTGTCTGCAAGGACATTGCCCAGGAAATGCCTGGATGATTTGATATTTTTATCATCCTTCTCTCTTGTCCCCGCATGAGGAGCTGAAGTTGATAGAGGGAGCTCATCCGCCTCTCCCCAGATTCGAACCTGCGACCTGTCGGTCTTCAGTCCTGCTGGCATAGGGGTTTAACCCACTATGCCATCAGAGGCTCCTTGGAATTTGATATGAACTGGGGATAAGTTGAGAGTCTTTCTATGGGGAGAAGAAAGTGTTAGCATCACCTCAGGGAGGTAACCGTATTGATAATTCAGATTATCACAGCTATGACTTTGAAAGTATTGAACAGTGTTTTATATTATGTAGAAACCCTTGTATTGTTGCCGAGTGGGAGAAAAATCACGAAAATTATTCATTCTTATATATAGGAAGAAAATAAGTGAAGATTTACATCTCTACTCAGAAGCCAAGGTTGGATGGCCACCTGTGAAGGATGTTAAAGTAATACATTTCTTCCCTCAGCAGGAGTTTGCGATATATTATCTTTTTGCAATTCTCTTGCAATTCTGTGATTCAATGACACTCCTAAAAATGTTGTAATATCCTATTTATTTCAAATAGAATGCCCCATGATCCCTCTACATCATCTTCCAAGTTCAATGACTTCCTTAGCTCTCAGGTAGTCTGTCCCACTGTTAAACACTCAAGAAGGCTGCCTAATTCAGGTAATATGATTTTGAGGTTTGGGATTTGGTATGATTAATTCAGATCCTACGATCTGAAAAAAAATGCTTCATCATCTATATGGCACTCCTTAAAATATTTGAAGATGGAAATCACATCATATTTTAATCATGTATTCTTTGGGCTAAACATGCCGAACTTTTTACTCTTTTCTCATATAATTAGGATTGATGTACCTATTTCGATCCCCTCATAATTTGTAGTTACATGTGGCATCAGCATTCTGCAGAGGGACTTGATTAGGTTTTGATTATTTCACATTATCCAATGAACATATTCATCAGTTATTTTGTAAGGAAGTAATGGTGTTTTGCTTTATTAGCAATGTTCCCAGAGGGCAGAGCGGTTCAGGTTGGACCTGAGTAACAGGGCCAGATGCCAAAAAGAACAGGGTTCCCTATCTTTTAAAAAAAATTGGGAAGGATTATTCTGAAATGCCAATGTCTACATAACTATGATAGGTGTTGGAGTCATATCCTCTTTTTCACTTGTCATCAGCAGTCCTGAGACATTGAGATTTCATGTAATGCTTTGATTTCTGGGTGCCTTTTTTGGAAGAAACAGAGTATGTAGTTGAGGGAATGGCTATCAATGCATTCATATGTGTAGTTAATTTGAAGTAAGAGCCAGTGGGTACAGTGGGGTTTACACCAAATAAAGACTCATCTGCATATGCAACTTAATCCAAGATCACTCCAGAGTGGCAATACTTTGGATGTTCCCATTCCCACTGCAAGACTGCCATAAGAGACCTGCAAATGTGCCTGGTGACAGACAGAAGCTCTCAAAAGTTCTGTAGTCATCTATTGTGACAATGAGAGGGCAACATGACCCTGATCCATCTTCTTTTTCCTAGGCTGTTGAACACAGGGAAAAGGAGGTGGCAGCACTAGTTAATGTGGACAGCAGACTGGTGCAGATTAGATATTTGCCCTGTAATATGGGGTTACAGTGGGTTAACTGGTTTTACCCTATGTTAGAGAAAGGAAATTCCTGGACTTCATCTGGACATCAAGGTTTGAATTTGTTCAAAATGGGGTATAAATAAGCCTCAGTGTGAGTTGCAGGCTAAATCAAGGAATGCTAATAACAAAAAGAATATTTGGAAATTGCTTTTCATTAAATTTGTTTCATTGAAATTCAGTGAGCATCTCAACTGTCTTAAGAATATATGGAAAGATGTCATGACAAGAAAAAGTCCAAGTTAGAGAAGCATGATCCCAGTTGAAAAAGCATCATTCAAAGACTGGGTAATGTGTCTCCTCCTGCTTTTTGATGCCTATTCCCTTTCTTTCTTCCAAATCTTGTGTAGGTTTGTCATAGACAGTTCTATGTGATTAGTGAGCCTTAATTAATTGGTTCCTGCTTCCATGCAGAGCATCCACATCAAGAGAAAATGCCCCTATTCAGAATCTCTATACAAGAAGATCAACAGAACTGGGACTAAATAAGCAACTGCATTAGACTGCTTTTATATCAAAATGAACAAAAAAGAGAAATTCTTTAGTGAAGAGCAAAGAAATATTAAGTGTAAAAAAATAAATGACATGTTATAAATATGTAACAATGACAATATGATCATCGTAGAAATGTCATCATGTCATCCAAAGCACAACACGGTGCTTGACTGTAGAAGCAAAATCAAACCTTGCGATCTTCTCCCTTAGGCCAAAAACCTGTTTTGCCTATGGCTAAAGCTGGTTGTAATTGTTTTCAACATGGAAGTTGTAGACAGCCTACACATTTCCAAGAGAAGAACCAATGGTAATTGAGAACATGTATGCAACTGAAATAGAAAACTAGATGATAAATATAAGGCAAGTGCATAAACGGTAATCGAAGTGACTCAGACCACAATCCTATTCACTTTTCTGGGAGTAAACCTTCTCAAATATTATGAAATGTGTAATCTGTACAAACTTTCAAAGAATTATATTGCAAGACATCTTTTATGTATTCCTGATCATAGCTTTAGAAGAGAAATTATTAAAACTTTAATTATAAACATACCCTTTAATACAGTAGCACCCCCATTATGATGGAACCCATATCTGTGATTTACCTGCCTCTGGGGAAAATGGCCCCTGTAGAAATTTGCTAGGTCCTCTAAACAAGTCTATGATATACTTCCTCCAGAAGTTAATGTAGAATTCCCCTGGAAGATGTAGTACATCTCTAGAGAGGATTTTGCTCTTGGACTTTCCAGGACCTTCTGGGGACCACTATGGTATGCTGGGACCAGAAATCACATAATGTAATGACACTTGGTCATATCCACAATTTCATGTAATCATAATCTGGCCTGTGAATATAGGGGTCTTACTATATACGAGACTAAAATAAAACATTTTGCATTACTCTATGGATATTTGCTATCAAAATATCTGTCTTATGGTGTCATGTTACATGATATTAAATGTTAAAAGCAAAATCCAATTGTTATTCCCAACTAGAGGAAACGCATTGAATGATGAGAAACATGGAAAGTCAATATTTATGCAAGGCCAATTCATCCAATAACTGTCTTCTAGTAGGAACTAAAAATTGGATTTTTCCTAT
Source organism: Anolis sagrei (assembly GCF_037176765.1). Taxonomy (NCBI): domain Eukaryota; kingdom Metazoa; phylum Chordata; class Lepidosauria; order Squamata; family Anolidae; genus Anolis; species Anolis sagrei. The sequence continues at coordinate 138,548,590 of NC_090021.1, read as the reverse complement.
AGATGGAATACTTCGGAGAGTTATAAAAATGGGAACAAATAGTCAAGCTTGCAAGTAGAAAAATCAAAAAGACAAAGCAGACTTATGGTGTTATGATGACCAGATATCTTTACTGATTTAAATGGATTCATTGTCAAAGGAAATTTGGTTCAAATTTACAGTTTTCTTGAGGTAACCTAAAATTATATAAAACAAATCATAATAAAGGCAAAGAAGTGCATTAATGACAGACCACATGGTCTGTTGGCCAGATACAGCCATAGCATTACAAGTTCAGTGAATCATATAGGAGTTCATAGGAGAAACATTCTGTCCCAAGAGTTGTTTTGAGCCAGAATGGACAATATGAACTAGAAAGGCTCCAGATTGGAACTCCCTCCTTAGGGAGGCCAGGGTGGTCCTATTCTTGCTCTCCTTCCAACATCACATAAATATCACTTCTTTTGTACCAGACCCAGGCATGTAGCCGGGGAGGGGGGGGCTTGGGGGGCTTCGCAAAAAGGCCTTACTGGTGCATTATTTAAACTGTTATGTTTATTCATATCATGATCTGATCACCCTACTTAATATATCCCATATGCATGGGGGTATTGGGGTAACGATACAAAAGTTATGCTAGGGTAGACCCTCTTTCACTCGGACTCAGCCGCCCCCCGAAACAAACTCACCCCCCCCCGAATTTAAATCCTGGCTACGGGCCTGACCAGACCTTTACAGTTTTATGATGGTTGGACTGCTAATGCTGTGTGGTGATGTTTATACTCTTATTCTCATTTTTATATTGATTTTAATTTGTATTATTTTAATATGCTGTTTGCTGCCTTGAGTATCATTATCAGAAGAAAGACAGGTTATAAAGGAATAAATTAAAAATAATAATGCGATTTTCAAAAGAATCTTCATAATATTTCAACACACACATTTTCACAATGAGCAGGGGATAGGATAGTAGATTGGTGAAAAGCAGTTGACCTGATGTTGTAGTGTATACGATACTCATAGTGTTATCAAAGTTAAGATGTATTAGGGGAAGAGGGGTCTGCATACATTTAAATGAAGCCGTAGAAGGTAATGTAATGGTTTGAAATTTGATTTGCAGATACTAAGAGCCAGAAAAGAAGAAATGCTTGATTTCCCCATATTAGGGCGCTTCCAAGCAACATCAAAATTCAGATTAAATAAGTGGGTTTAAAAATCACAGGACCTGACAGCATGTTCAGGCACAGATCTGTCAGTCCTGGGAAATGGCCCCCCACCATCCTGACACCTTCCTTGTAGCGGATTTTAAAAGTCCACAAGATACACGAAGGATGTCCTAAGGAAGTTTTCTTTTTAAAAAAATTATATAGATCTAGGACCTTCTATGTTCTTATGCAGATATCTAATTGTACACACATACAGATTACCTATTCTATCTCCTCAGCCAATTGTAAATTTAAGCTCTCTTTAGTATCATAAACACCATAACAAAGTAATAGTTGCAGAGAGTTTTCATTGTAATTGTTTTCTAATTGTGCTTCCATTTAGCCACCTGTGTGTCCATGGCTCCATGTTTTGACAACTCTGATCATCTGTTTCAGGCTTTTAAACTGTGCACATGCTCTAGAGCAGTCCACACCAGGAATGGGAAGGAAGTCACACATTTTCCATGACTGCAGGGATATACAGTCATGAAAATATGCATATTTTTTGTGGCTGAAATCAGGTTTTAAGCACACCTTTTAAACACATCTTTTCAGCTCTTTACTCGATTCCATCCACACTTTTGCCGAACATCATTTAGCCACCCTCCTTTTATCCCAGTTTCTTCTGGGTATTAATGCATGTGTAGAAATTAGAGAAGCCTGAAATGAATTACACAGGCTACATTTTTGTTAGAGAAATAGTCTGCCCTCCATATCCATGGATTCTGCATCCACATATTCATCCATAAACAATTTGATTTTTAAAAAATCCAAAAAGCAAACCTTGAATTTATCATTTTTATGCAAAGGGAAGCTGGTCTCCTGTGATGGCCTTTCCACAGAATGATCATTGATTTATCCATGAGCCATATCAACACCTATCATTTTACTGCCAAACTTATTTATTTATTTACTAGCTGTCCCCTGCCATGCGTTACTGTGGCCTAGTCTGGTGATCTGGAAAATAATGAGAAGGTGTTGATTGTATTGTCGAAGGCTTTGTTGATTTCTAATATATTATTTTATTTCTTTATGCTTGTGAGTAAACAGTATTTCTTGCTGTTTCTTTGTCAGTGTTCATGTGGAGACAGTCTGGTTTGCCTACTCTGGAACATGCAACATATAATTGTCCTTCTTTAGGAGTCCCTTTCAAATGTATGATACTATATCTCTCTCTGTGTGAATCATATCTATCTATCTATATCAATGGCTGGATGGCTCTTTGTCAGGAGGGCTTTGATTACGTTTTCTTGCCCCGGTGAAGGGAGCTGGACTGGATGGCCTTAAGTATTTTCTGTTGGTCAAGGGGGTTCTGTGTGGGAAGTTTGCCCCAATTCTGTCATTGGTGGGGTTCAGAATGATCTTTGATTGTAGGTGAATTATAAATCCCAGCAACTACAGCTCCCAAATGTCAAGGTCTATTTCCCCCAAACTCCATCTGTGTTCATATTTGGGTATATGGAATATTTGTGCCAAGTTTGATCCAGATCCATCATTGTTTGAGTCCACAGTGCTCTCTGGATGTAGGTGAACTACAACTCCAAAACTCAAGACCAATGCCCACCAAACCCTTCTAGTGTTTTTTGTTGGTCATGGGAGTCCTGTGTGCCTCATTTGGTTCAATTCCATTATTGGTGGAGTTCAGAATGCTCTTTGATTGTGGATATACTATAAATCCCAGCAACTACAACTTCCAAATGACAAAATCATTTTTTGAATGATGGTCACTCCTTGTGTTAGCAGGTGTCTTGTGGCCAAATTTGGCGGCAATTTGTCCAGTGGTTTTTGAGTTATGTTAATCCCACACATGAACATTACATTTTTATTTATATAGATTTGTGGTATTTGTATACTGCCCTTCTCAACTCTGAAGGGACTCAGGGTGGTTCAGGGTTGGCAACGATTCAATGCCATTGATAAAAACAGTATAAAACATCAAAATTGACCCTTCCTTGATAAAACATTAAACATTATTAAACACATCACATAAAATAACATCACATATCACACAAAGACATAGCCATTGTCCGTAAACAGTCCTGGGTCATTGCACTTTCAACTTTCACTTGACTTTGACTTATACATGGGGTAGACTTAGACATAAGGATATACACTAATTCTATTCCAGCAGCTAATGACTTTGTTGATTGACATGTATTATTTCAGTGTAGATGTGCAGTCTGTTCTGCATCTGGGATACTGATGCATAAGAAGAAGAAAGAAACCCTCCTGATGGATAGTACAAGTCCCATTCCCTCCCACCAAGTTCCGTATTCTTTGCAAAATACGCATTTCTCTGTCGAAGTGAGATTCTCAGGTAGCTTATGGCTGCATGGGAGTTTGTGCTGAAAGCCAAGTTCTTCCACTTGCAGTGTAATTGCAGGTTAATCTCCTGTCAGGGAAAGGCCTAGCTGTGGCATCCAGAGGTTGTAGGGCCTCAGCATAAAGGCTAATAGATTACAAAGCTGCAATATTGAAGCACATTAGGATGGATAAGGGCACAGAGGAGTGAAAGCCGAGGAAGGCTGAATGGGTATGTAGACATCTGACTGTAAGCTTTACTAGTAGCAGGACAAAGAATGGGTGAAACTGATTGAAATCAAGAAGAGAGCTGAATTAGGGAGAGGGTTGGTTTTTGCAAGGGTCAGCTGAAGATGTGGGGAAGGGGCAGAAGTGCAATTGATTTTACCTGGGTAGATGAAAAAAAGTCCCACTAAAAACTATTTAAGTTGAATTATTTAGGTGTGTTGTCCAATTTCTCCTACACTACCAAGTTCAGAGAAAGTGGCAGAAGAGAGTAAGTCTCTCCTGCAGTAGCTTCTTAAAAGAAAGCTTCCAAAAATCTCCTATTTTCAGTTATCTGGACCCTAACCCTTTGCCATCTTGATGTCTGATCCTTGGGCATTTAATCAGGCATTAAATGGTCAGTATCTATTCTTTATTACTCATATCGCACTCTACCAGTTTATAGGATTCTCAAAATAGCTTCTAGGTTGATGAATCTGTGAATGTCCTAGTGAAGTCTGTCCAGGGACTGTACTGATCTCACAGCTGCTTAGCTTCACCAAGATTGCAGGGCCAGGCATTTCCAGATAAGTGATATGTCCAAGTCGAAGATCTCTTGGGGGTTTGACCCCTCGCTCTACTGTTGGCAAGATAGGCTTGCATACATTGACATTTTCTCTGCAGTCATTGTTTTCTCCACACAGCTCTGTTTTTCTCCAGTGCACTTGATTTATTTTGACTCTGAAATTGCTGCTACAGCTCCAACTACACTCTTTCCCTCCACTGTCCCAATCAAAGGCTAACATCTTCTTCCCTTCAGCTATATGAGGTCCTCACTAATCCCCTATAGATCACTAGGATAAAGAAAGCTGAAGTATTTTGCCATTCTCTACATGTCACAAAGTGCTGTCTGTATCTCCTGTTATTTCAATCGTTTAAATTGTTCTGGCCTCTCAAGATCATGGTGCAACTCGAGGTGCTTACAGAGTTTTCCATTGCTGCCATTAAGTGCTTTAAACCCTTTCCCCCTGTCTGGGTGAAGTTTATCTCATTAGGCAATTCTTACTTGGAGCTTTGTGAAGAAAACTGTAGTGAACTCAGAGAGCATCGTAATAGTTTTCATACTTGGCATTTATGTGTTGTGATGCTACATCCATGTAGTCTCAGAGTTGAATATAACTGGAGTGTTTTTCTCCCTATGTGCAGGACAATCAGACTACCACTATGTATAATAGTGCCATCTAAGGTAACTTCACAGTTGCTTGGATACCTTATGTTCATTACATTTTAGGATACCTGTTTCAGAATCGAAAAGAGCTCTGAGCATACAAAGAATGAAAATTCTTCTGACAAAGAGAAAAACATCCAACCTGTCAGTGACTCCAGCAGTTGTAATGTTATCTGAGATCCCATCCACACAGACCACAATATTTGCGGTTGGTCCAAAGCACTTCTGTTTCAAACCTGTCCCAGATCTTGCCATGGTGGTCCCATCAAAATGCTCCCAAATTGCAGTAGCAGCACGAATGAAATCCTGAGAGTCCAGTTCAGTTGAATCCACATTGATGCCACTGGATGGTCACCTCACCCTTACTTTTGTCATTTTGTGCTGTTGAAGCAGTAGGCATGGAATTCCAAGAAGCTCCTCACCATTGCTGGGTGCCTTTGCCAATGTCAGTAAAGGCACCCGTATGACTAGGAGAGGAGAGGGGAGAAAGGAGGGGGAGCACCCCCTCTCTTCAAGAATACCTTTGCTGACTCTCTGGAACTCCATGGCCAGAGTATGGCTCAAGTTTATGGTGTGCAAAATGCTTAGGTCAAAACAGTCTAAAATAGTTATTTTGCAGTGAGTACTATAAAGACCTTGCTTTGAATTATTTTCCCCATTGTGCTATTGTAATAAAGCTATGAAATCATAGCTTTCTTGTGAGAGCATGGCCTCACCTTCTGATCTAGCCATGAAAGAAAGTGAGAAAGAAGTGGTAGATGCTTAAAATCTTTGTTATTGGACCCTAGAAGGAGGGGACAATATGAGCATCTGTACAGTTTGTCTTATTTTGAGACACTTTGCTTTCCACTGCATCTTTGACCTGTTCTTAGGATGGAGAGTGTGTAAATACATACACACTCATACAAGATTTTGTGTATGACTCTGATCAAAAAGGAACTGTGTTGTTAAAGACCTGTTGCATCATGAATTCCCAATTAATCTTCTTTTGGATCCATAATTTGGGATTGTTTTCACTTCATATCTGGTGCTGGATAACACACAATGTTTTTGAGGATTTGAATCTATTTCAATTCTTTTTGACTCCTTATGCTTAAATCCAAGTTTAAAGATATTTTACTACTGACTTTTTTGGAAAACCATTGTCCAAGGCAACTTTGGTATTGAACCAGTGAGTGAGGTTTTGGGTGGGTAGATATCCCGGTTAGATGGGAGTTCCCCTGATCCTCCTCATTATGAAACATTACTATTTTTCATTTTGTTGGTGCATTTCTGCAGATAATTGCACATTGCTGTTAGCATGCCTCCATCTATCAGCATTCAAATACCAGCTGCTTTGCTTCACTTAACATGGTGCCCATTGCTATATCATGGCATATGTACAAAATATACAATGATATAGCAATATATATATAATATATTTGTATCCACGAGGAAGGAAAAAACACCCGAGCAATCATCACTGTGTGGCTAGAAATAATATAAAGTATAACACACGTGATCATCACAGGACCACCCTTTAGCACCAAAGTGGATTCACATAGGGGAAACGTGTGGCTGATAAAGCCATTTTCATGCAATATATAAGGATTCATGTGGCTTTAACAAAATAATTACGGATCAGGAAAAGATGAGTTGAAGCAAACTTTTTTTTGCCTGTGTAGACAACAATCTGACTCACCTTAACCATTATGAAATCTCTTTTGCTATGGTGTCCCTGATCAAGCCATAGAATAAAACTGATGGTTAAAATTTTATTGTGAAAATTTCTGCATATGATGCTGGAAGAAAAGAAGATGAGATGTGTAAGAAGCGAGAGGTTATCTAATTCAGGCCCAGGGAATTCATGTTTATTTCCCTGATTGGTTGTATGTTCTCAATGTAGCAATGCTTAATTGACTTTCCTAAGTCTGTGGTTTTTAAAGTTGTATTGAAAACTATTCTGTGTATATGATAGTTCATTAGTCTGTTAGCCTGACGTAATATTTTTATGGAGAATAAAAAAAAATCCTATATGATGTAAAACACTAATCCTCACTCCCACTCAGACTGGGACTACAGGCTGTTACTTTTCCCGGTACGGGAAAGGAAGTCCTATAGATCAAGCTGGCTTGTTTCAGCTTGCTCATTATTTCATTTCTGCAGGGGAAAGGGAGAGGAGTTTGTGGGAGGAAGCCTTCTGTCCGCTGACAAGGTGCTGCCCCAAACAGGAAGGAATGTAGGATGCCTCAGGGATATGTGTGTGGGTGGGGGCACTTAGGAGATACATCCTCCTTTGGGAAGAGGTTTGAGAAGTGGGGGTGGGATCCTATTACTAGATGGAATATAGGAAATCTCTGCTTATCCGATGGGTTAGGAACCATAGCACTGTCAGAGAGTGGAATTTGGTTCAAAAGTTGGTGTTTTTTTAGAATTTGGGCTGCTGAACAGCGAAAACAACACACTATAGTATACTGTAGCATGTGTATAAGCAGCCCCACATGAGCCTGATAGGTAAGAAGAACTGATGAAAGAACAGAATCCTTGTTGGATTAATGGATCTTGGCTGTCACTTGCAGGTGTTGAAAGTGTGAGGCATCAGAAAATGAGTTGTCCAATGGTGGAGGAAGGGGGTGTATAAAAAAACTACATAGAAATCAGACTAATTAATAATGTAACTAATATAAAGATTTTGGGGATTGAAGGATGGACACTTGAACAAGACCTATGTTGAAAACAATTGTGGTAACTAAAGGCTTCTTTAGTCAGGAAAAAGTCATTGGAAGTGTTGAGCCTTTTCTGTTCTTTTGGTTTTGTTTTTACCTGTACATTTTTGCTTCTGCATCCAAGCTCTTATCTGAAATATCCTGGATTTTCCTCATTCCCCACTCTGGTGTTTCTTCTTGTTCTCTTCCCACTGATAATATATTTAGACTTAGGCGACATTTTAGAAATTTCACAAATTTCCACTGAATCCTTTAAATCTAATATTCAGAACTAATAGTTAAAACTGGTAAAGTGCTTTAGCAATGTCACACAAGTTGAGCTTTGGGATCATTTTCTTTTATTGTTAACATTCCCTTTACTTTTGCTCCATTTCTGCAGAATTTGCCATCCTGGGAATAGTTGCTAATATGCTTCTTGGTGCTGACCATGCCTTAAATATTGTTTTTTGAAAAATAAACATATTTTGTAAAAGTTTTCTGTTTTCAATTCCCTTCCCTCATTTTAAACCTTTTATTGTCAGCAATCCTGCTAAACTCACAAAACACAACTTCCTTCTTTCATCTGATATTTCATATTGCCTACTTTATTGGGGAAATTACTGTTGTAGAAACACTAAATTTAAAAGTTTTATGCACTGAGGTACATATATTTATTTTCCTGTTTTTATTTGAAGATATTATTTACCAGCTGCCCACATAACCTTCAGTCTCTAAAGCAGTGGTTCACAATCTTTTTTTGACCAGGTGCCACTTTGACCAGGGTTCACTTGAACAAGGACGACTTTGACCAGGGACCACTCTCCAGCATTAGTACCAAAAGTAGTACAAATCATTTTTTTGGTCAACTTTAGATTTGGTTTGGTTATTTGAGGTGCTGATTCAGAAAACTGCATTGGATAGATCACATTAGCTCTAGTTTGTGATACAGAATAGATGCCATCCATTAATCACCATCTACTCACCCACAGAAAGCCATATTTCATAATTCATATGTCCATACTCCAGGAAATAAAGCCTGACTGCTCACCAGAGAGAAGAATATTAGAGGCAAAGATGAGGTACTTTGGCCACATAATGTGAAAACAGGAAAACTTGGCCAAGACAATGATGCTTGGGAAAAAGGAAGGAAAAAGGAAGAGGGGAGGGCCAAGGACAAGATGGTTGGATGATATACTTGAAGTGACTGGCTTGACTTGAAGGAGCTGGGGGTGGCCACGGCCAACAGGGAGCTCTGGCATTAGCTGGTCCATTAGGTCACGAAGAGTCGGAAGCGACTGAACGAATAAACAACAAAGAGCTGATGTGGTAGTAGTAATTTTTTGTGGGTAGTCAGCCTTTCCCTTGTGACATCGTCATTGCCTTGGTACTATAAGGTTTTGCATGACCAGTCACTCTCATTGCCGTGTGGTTTTGAGGCAACGGTATAGTAATGGTGAGGCCACGGATCATGTTTTCATTCTTGCGGACCACAGGTTGGGAACCGCTGCTCTAAAGAAAGAAAAGAAAGAAGCAGGAAGCATTTAATTAATTCTGCAAATGGTCTTCAAACTTTTTAGCATTCTAATCCCATGTGCCATTATGCATAAACAGTGATAATACATAGGTAATCTGTGATATAAGCATATGTTTATGTTTTCATTAAATATAGCTACAATTAGTTTAGCCAAAATTGTTAACAATGTGTCAGGTAATTGCTATGAGTCTTAATTACTTCAATAATCAACTTAATAAAAATGACTGGTTTGAGTGCCTGATCATATACTCAGCCCATTGCTGACGATATACATCTTTAAAGTGTTAAGTAATTTGTGGAAATATTTCTTCACCTGTCAGTACTGAGATAGGTAACCAATCTGCATTTTCAATTGTTCTGTATTTCATAAAACAATCCCCCACAATTCTCCCAAGAGCTAGGGTGAATTCTTGCTTATTAGATCCTATGTTTATGCTCTCTAATAATATGAATTGAGTCACAGGTTGATCTACACTTTGGTTCCAGTATGTTATACATGGAATTTAATTTCTATTTAATTACAAACATAACTAGATAAAACATATTGCAATGTAGTTTTTTTAAAAAGGAAAATTTATTTTGCAATACATAATTTATCATATTAAAAGTGGAAAGTATGTTACTTCTGATCTGACTTGAAGATATCAGAAAATTGTATCTTTTCAGGGTCTTTTCTTTGGATTGCTAAGAAAAGTTGAAATTGAGCATTATCTTTGACTCGATCAAGGACAGAAATGTAAATCTTTGCTGAAGGTGAGAATTCAGATCAACAAACACTCACAGCGAGAAAGGCATTCAACAGATAAATAGAATTTATCTGACAGTGCAAGTTCCAACTAAAATCTAAAGTGATGCAGCGAACAATGTTTAACAAGATTTCCGTGACTCCTGTTGCCTTTATAATCTGCCTAGTCTTTTGAAAATGTCTCCTATATAAATGTTTAGCCCAGCTGTCTCGCAAGATTAAGAGCTTTACTTCTGCCATACTCCCTTGACAGACCCAGGGAGGCTCTTTACGGAACAACCTTTATATGTTTTTATGAAGTGGCAATAGCAACTTAGTCTGGAAATGCCCTCGGTGCTGAAGCAATTACTCTGAGGGCAGCAACTTAAAGGCACAATGTTCAGCCAATCTGCATTGACATGAATGAAGGTTGAATTTGAGTAGCCCTTGAGCGATTATAGCACGTCGCAATGTTATATGATAATAATGAAAAGTTACACTCACATATACTGCTGTCTTGATAAGTGTGAGCCACACAAGTTGTCTTTTATATTTTCTTAGGTTTATAGTTTAGTAGTTGGAGTGTTGGACTATGGTTGAATCTACATCTGAAGAATAATTCATCCTCTTCTCCAGCTGAGTCCCATTTGAACATAACCTTCTCAATCTTCAGTTAGTTGTTTGTTATGTATATAATTCAAAATGCTTACTGTATTGTATATATGTCCATTCTTTAAAGAGTTTTCTTTAACTCTTTGTTGTGGGAGGGGCTGCAGACCGTGTGATCACAACTGGGCTTGTTCAGGATTCAGACTCCATTTTGTAACAATATGCCTCAGACTTCACTGTAGAGAAGTTTGCCAGTAGGAACGGTATGCTTAGAGACTTCAGTAGGAACAGTATGCTTAAAGACTATACAGAGACTCTATTAGACTCTCAGAATGGAGAGATGTTTTGGACTATGGACTACTGATTTTAAGAAAGATGCCCAGTGTTATCTACACAGAGAAAGTACTTCAAATCCTCAGGGTTGATAGCCCTGGGATTTAAGGTGAAACTGCTTGGGTGATATAATTCTGTATATGGCTTTTAGCTTTGATTATTAAATCAGTTATCTTAATGTCCTAACAACAATGTGCTTATTTTAAAGTTTTAAATCTCTTAACCCTTAACTCTGATATGCTTTCGTCCTTAAATCTGATATGCTTGATATGTCCTCTTCTTTCAAACTGGTCACTGACCACAATAAAGTGAATTTGAACTTGAATTTGGGATTAATCTATTGCTCAGGAACATTTCCCTTCTACCTCCCCTGGGGCTTTTGGGTATGCCAAATGATTGATTAATCTTTCTTGGAATGCCCAGGCTCCAGGCAGCAGCGGGAACTAAACTCTTTCGAAGGACCACAACAGTGAGCTTTCATGACTGTGAAACGTGTATTGAATGAATAAAAATACATTTAATAAGAACTATATGATTAACTCATCTATTTGGAAGGGGGTTGTTTTTCAACAACAAAAGAACCACATGGGCCATTCAGACAACCCCTTGCCATGTAGGAAAAGCACAATCAAAATACCCCTGACAGATGGCCATTCAGCCTCTAAACAAGAAGATTTCACACTTCAAGGCAGAGGCTTCCATGGATTAACAGCATTATGGTCTGTTTTTCCTAATGTTCAGGTGAAATCTCCTTTCTTGTAATCTGAACCCACTGCTCTAAGTCCTAGTCTCCAGGGCAGCAGAAAACAACCCTGTTTCCTCTTCCTTATGACACCCTTTCTAATATTTAAACATGGCTTCCATGTCTCCTCTCAACCTTCTCTTCTGCAGGCTAAAGATGCCCAGCTCTTTAAGATGCTCCTCATATGGTATGGTCTTCAGACCTTTCATCATTTTACCACATTATCACAATAGGACTTTGAAACAAGCAACCCTGCATTTCTACCACCTGCAGAATTCTGGGAAATGTAGTCTAGGGCAGGGCCCTTTGAATTCTAAGCTACAGAGGTCTTCGACTTCCCAAACTACACTTCCCAGAACTCTGCAGGTGGCAAAAATGTGCAGCTGCCTGCTTTAAAGCCCTGGTTTGATAATGTAGTCAGTCACCCTCCTCTTTACGTGTTCCAGCCTGTCAATATCTTTCTTGAATTGTGCCCAGAATTGGACACAGTATTCCAGGTGAGATCTGGCCCAAAGTCTCCACTAGCAGACAGTCTGTCATTTCATTCACACCAATGAAATGACAGATATCCCAGGTACAGTAAGCAATCCTTCCACATTTGTCAGGGTTAGAGACAGAGCATCCCTGTGAAAGTAGAAAAATGGTAAAAATAAATATGAATTACAAATTTTATTTTTACCTGAGAAGTTGGCTATAGAATTATGCTGGAAGACCTACAAATGCCTAAAGAGAATATATATATATATGTGTGTGTGTGTGTGTGTGTGTGTGTGTGTGTGTGTAGTTCTGAATGGGGAAAGCATCACTTTATGCCAAGCTACAGGATGTCTCATAAGGTATTCTACCTGGAATACAGTCATCCCATCTATCTCTCTCTCTCTCTCTCTCTCTCTCTCTCTCTCTATATATATATATATATTAGGGCTGGGCAACCACGGAAAAATTTGTTTCTAAAATCGATTCGTTTTTTTTTTGGGGGGGGGGGGGGTTGCGTTTTGATTTTTAAAAGAATTCCGAAATTTTTCTTTTAAAAAGTTCGATATTTACGAAATTTCGTAAATTACAAAACAATATGAAACAATTATGAAACAATTACGAATCGATTCGTTAATGGCGGACGTGACCGCGCAATACGCTAAAAAACCTCCAAATGGGACAGGAGGAACTTCTGAAGCTTCCCTCTCCCTCTGTTGTTGACTGTTGGTGTGATATTTATATTTTTTTTTCACTGATTAAACAAACAACAACTATAAAACTTGCCCCAGACATGCGGAAATAATAACGAAACGATTTCAAAACGATAACGAAACGAATACAAAACAAATTCGAAACAATTACGAAACGAATTTAAAAATTCGTTTCGCTTTTTAGTTGCTCCTGAATGGTTTGTTATCGCTTCGTTATCAAAAAAATAACGAATTTTTAACGAATTACGAAATTACGAAACGAAACCGCCCAGCCCTAATATATATATATCTATGGGGTAGTGTGTAGGGCAGCAGTAAATGGTTGGAAATACAGCAATCTTCCAATCAAACCTGCAAATATATATGGGGTAGTGTGTAGGGCAGCAGTAGAGATGGTTGGAAATACAGCAGTCTGCCAATCAAACCCACAAATGTCAAACTTTCAAATGTGGGGGGATTACTGTATTCCAGGTATAATATCTTATGAGACATCCTGTAGCTTGGCATAAAGTGATGCTTTCCTCATTCAGAACTAGCAAAGGGAGCAGCATAGGGTGCAAAAACCCACAAGAACATCCCAAAGAAGTGGTTGGTATTTCAGGTTACAGATTGATGAAAAGGGCATTTTCTTTGTACATCATTTGGCTTTGTACATCAACCTAATAGTCTTCTACTCATTTGTCTGTTTGAAGAAATCTGTATTTGTGGCAACCAATAGTGAAATGCTGTGAAAAACCACAAAATGTGTTTGTAGAGCTGAAATCTTTGGAACTGAGCAATTCTATTCAAGTATTACCCATATAGTATTGGCAATTCTGGAGTTAATGTCTCCCAAATAATCCTGCTTCTATATACCATTCAAACTCAATTTCATTCTTTCAAGGCATCAGTTATAGAATTGCCCAGCAATTGCAGTGGTGAAGTTTCCTTTGAATCTAAAATTGTATAATTGACCCATTGAACTGATGTCCACCTCTAAATTCTTCCCGGTCAGAGTCCAGAAGAGTTGCTTTGATGATGTCTGTTTTCTAAATCTTCCTTCAACCCCTTTTTAATTATATGTGTTCATCTGTATTTATTTTCGCTCCCTCTTTTCTCCGTCCCTCCCCACTTTGGAACCACAAAGGAGCTGATTTTCTTTGAGGATGGCACTTCTCATTTATAAAGCTGCCTTCACTGTGACTTTTCCAAAGACTTCATATAACCAGAAAAAAAACCCTCACATCATCTCCTCTTTGATATCTACAGTTTATTTTGAGGTGGCTGGCAAAGATGAAGCTTTAATTTTGCTCTCTGTCTTTATAGTAGTGAGTAAAGACGGGGGCTAGGAATGGACTGCTGAAATGACTTATGGCAGTTGTAATATTGCAGATTTAACTGTGCCTAAGGCCTGTTCAGATCATCGATTTCAGTCCCATTTTGTATCTTCAAAAACAGATGTGTAAAAACAATAGATTGCTGCAGTGGCTCTTTAGAGCAAATTTCAAGAAAAGGGTAAGTGAGGTATTTTGCTTGATTCATAGATTAATATCTGGTAAACATGTGTTAGTAGAGTGTTCTACTGCTTTGGTGAATGCCACTTAAAGGTGGAGGAAATGAGAAAAATTGAATATACTCCAGGAAAGGACTACATTCCAAACATCTACTTTTGCTTTGAGAGGGATAGTACTGATATATTTGATTTATTCTAATTTTTCTCTTTGTGCACATCTTACCAGGCCCATAGCCAGGATTTTGATTCGGGGGGGGGGGGGGGGGGGTTGCTGAGTTTGATTCGGGGGGGGGGGGGGCTGAGTCTGAGTGAAAGGGGGTCACTTTATAAGGAAAGAAATCTGAACATTATTTAAGGTTTCCTCCAAGGTAAAAATGATGAGAATAAATTTCCTCTCCCCGTGAAATGGGGAGAGAGAAAATGGTTTGTCTGCCTCCCACGAGGCAGGGATGGGTTCCAATGGAACCTTCCAGAGGACTAGGGGGCGTGGCCTGTTTATACAAGCCAGCCCCCACCCAGGCTCATTCTGACCCTGGAAGCTGGAGAGTGAGGACGCAGTGACAACCAGGGAGAAGGCAAGATTGAAGAAAAGGGAAGAAAGAAGAAAAGAGAAGACAGAGTGAAGGCAGACTAAAGAGGACTGAAGATTGGGAGAAGATCTGAGTGAGGAGGAGAGTGGAGTGAAGAACTCAAGAAAGAAGACCAGACGAAGCAGAAGGGAAAAAGAATACCTACAGGTCTGTGTCGGGGCCCTGTGGGGGTGGGCGGCACCCCCTCCTCCAGGAAGGCCTGTGGGTCGCTTCATCGGGGGTCTGGTTTCAAGCACCCACCCCCCCCCCCCCACTTCCTGCCTCTTCTTTCCTCGTCCTTTGGCCAGGCCCGCTCGTGGAGGCTTAGGCCGAGCTCGGCCTTGGGTCGCCATGTGGGCCTGGTGTGAGGTCATTACTGCAGCAGGTTTCTGTTTCATATGCCGGCTGGGCCCTCCTGATACTGGTTTCGGTTTCGGTTTGGTTGCACTTGATGGCGGCCATTTTAGGAGAAGAGGCGGCCGCCATTTTGGGCTAACCTTGAGCTGGGCCGGGTCGGGCATTTTGTCAGTGCAAGCAGCTGGCTGGTTGATGATTTAAACCAGCTTTGCAAATGAATTGGAGCTCCTGCTATTAGATCCAGCTTCTAATAAAAATAAAATAAAATAAATAAAAAATTTAAATTACGCCAGGAGGGGAGCTCCTGCTGTTAGATCCAGCTTCTGATAGCAAAATACATAAATAAATTACGCCAGGAGGGGAGCTCCTGCTGTTAGATCCAGCTTCTGATAGCAAAATACATAAATAAATAAATTACGCCAGGAGGGGAGCTTCTGCTGTTAGATCCAGCTTCTGATAGCAACAAAAAATAAAATGCCAGGAGGGGAGCTCCTGCTGTTAGATCCAGCTTCGAATAGCAAAAAAAAAATTACGCCAGGAGGTGAGCTCCTGCTGTTAGATCCAGCTTCGGATAGCTAAATAAATAAATAAATTACGCCAGGAGGTGAGCTCCTGCTGTTAGATCCAGCTTCTGATAGCAAAATAAATAAATAAATAAATTACGCCAGGAGGGGAGCTCCTGCTGTTAGATCCAGCTTCTGATAACAAACAAAAAATTACGCCAGGAGGGGAGCTCCTGCTGTTAGATCCAGCTTCTGATAGCAAAAATAAATAAATAAATAATGCCAGGAGGGGGGCTCCTGCTGTTAGATCCAGCTTCGGATAACAAAAAAAAATTACGCCAGGAGGGGAGCTCCTGCTGTTAGATCCAGCTTCGGATAACAAACAAAAAATTATGCCAGGAGGGGAGCTCCTGTTGTTAGATCCAGCTTCTGATAGCAACAAAATATTACGGCAAGAGGTGAGCTCCTACTGTTAGATCCAGCTTCTGATAGCAACAAAAAAATTAAATTACACCAGGAGGGGAGCTCCTGCTGTTAGATCCAGCTTCTGATAGCAAAAATAAATAAATAATGCCAGGAGGGGAGCTCCTGCTGTTAGATCCAGCTTCTGATAGCAAAAAATTAATTAATTAAATAAATAAATAAAATAATTACGCCAGGAGGTGAGATCCTGCTGTTAGATCCAGCTTCGGATAGCAACAAAAAATTACGCCAGGAGGTGAGCTCCTGCTGTTAGATCCAGCTTCTGATAGCAAAAAAATAAAAACTAAATAAATAAATAAATAAATAACGCCAGGAGGGGAGCTCCTGCTGTTAGATCCAGCTTCTGATAGCAAAAAAATTAATTAAAATTAATTACACCAGGAGGGGAGCTCCTGCTGTTAGATCCAGCTTCTGATAGGGATATCTTTGCGATATGCAAATGTAAGTAGATCAATAGGCCCCATCAGTCAGCGACAGTTCATCAGGCAGACCACATGAGCATAGGGCTTGCTTAAGCCAGTCAGGTTCAAAGTCTGTTTACCATTGATAGGAGATCACAGGTGGGAAGTGAGCTGCTGAGGTTAGCTCCAGCTTGAACTGATGACATTTTAGAGGAGATCAGCATTCTTTGCTATATTTGATGGAGCAGCATCAATTTTTCCTTCAGGATGGTGCCAAAGAAGAACATGGGCTGCTCTAAGGGACAGGGGCTGGCCAAGAAGACGCCGGCGAAACGCCCCCCCTCCTCACGAGTCATCATCGGAGGATGAGGGCGTTTCGGCCGAGGACATCGAGGCCTTAATGGCCAGAATGGATAAGTTTGAGAGGGAGAGGTGTTTGCCGGTGAGGGAGGCCGGGCCGTGCCCGGCTCGACGGGCTAGTACTAAGCTAATCTTTAAGAGTTTGCTTTCTCGCATGTCTCCACTAGAGTCTGCTCGAAAAGCTGGGACTCAAGAAGGAGAGCGGGCCACCCAGTCAGAGTCCAACCAGCCAGACGGTGATCCTGGGGCTCGGGCTTTATCTCAGCCCCAGGCAATGGCTGTCCAAGCTCCAGCGGTGAGTTCAACGATAACAACTGGGCCCATGGTGGCCCAAGCAGAACCGCAGAGCACTGCAACAGCTGGTCAAGTGCCGACAGCAAGGCCAGCCGCGACATCTACGCCCAAGCCAGCTGACCCAGTGCTGCCAGCATGTCAGAGTCAACCTTCCGCGCCTGAAATCACGGTGTCGACCACCCCTCTTCGCAACCTGCTGTCCCGGAGGGACTCTCCACATCTACAGGTAACAGCACCACACTGGTTTGGCCCTGGGGCCAAAATCAGACGCAAACTACATCACTTACTCACACGGATTCAGCGCCGGCTGCACCTGGGGTTTCGGTCATTAAGGCCATTTCCCATGACACTGCTGTGGCCCCAATATCCCTAGAAGTGGCTAGAACGGGGGAGGCCAACCAATTTTGGGGAACTGACAAATGGGTTCTGCCGATAATTTCTACGGCAGCCTCGGCCTCTCTAGGGGCCCATCTGTCTCAAAAAACCATTGATAAGATCCTCAGGAATGTATATATAGATATTTTTTCTGTATACTTTAGAGAATTAGAGAAGAAGGAAAAAGAGGATCTGGATGAGGAACGCAAAGAAAAATTAAAGAAGAGGAGGGTGCAACAAAATTGGAAAAACTGGATAGCTTGCTACACCATTTATGCATCCTTGATAGTTGAGGCTCATCCATATAGGGCTAAGTCCCTGTTTAAATATCAAAATATAATTTATGGGGCATATGTTAATTACTCCGGTCAGGCGTGGCTGGTTTATGATAGCCGCTTTCGTGCTGAGGCTGCCACGATGCCTAATAAGCGATGGGACCTCATTGATAGTCAGCTGTGGATGGAGGTAATGAATACAACCAGATCGTCTCTGGTGAGAAGGCCGGTAGTGGCCACACCATCCAAAACACTAGGGGAGGTCAGCCCTTTCGGCAAGGAGGCCCAGCATAACAGCCACAAAGACAAAAGCATATGTGCTGGGAATATGCGGCGCAGGGAGCTTGCTCCCGCAAGAACTGCAGATTTCAACACGCCTGTACAATATGCCAGGGTAACCACGCAGCTAAGACCTGTTATAAAGGAAAGCCCGCAAGATTTAATCCAAGGGACGCCCAGTTTCATAGAAAGAACCCTGCCCAGGCTAATGTTCAGAAAGGGCCCCAGCCCAGTCAAGGTGGGTCCTCTTAGTGGTTGGCTGGAAATATACCCTGACAGAGCTGAGGCAATTTATTTGCTTCGTGGCTTTATGGATGGTTTCCGGATTCCGGCCCTTGGGCCGTGTTCCCCCTGTTTATCTCCTAATTTGAAATCTGTTATAGGCTTGGAGGCAGTGGTCAAACAAAAAATAGATAAAGAGGTAAAGGAGGGCAGGGTTCTGGGACCA